>NC_046288.1:78632611-78932611 GCF_004115265.2 Rhinolophus ferrumequinum | reverse complement strand
TGTGTGTTGGATAGTTGATTTTAAAATAAAAAAGATATGTTTAATTGGTGTTTTCTTGCAAGCAGGATTTTGTTATATCATCGCCAAATAACCTCTCATCTAGTAAGTAAAACGTACTATTTTAGAAAGTTTGCTCAGAAAGACGCAAATCTTTTGCAACAATTAAGTATTATATACAAATCTGAAAGTCTTCCATATTGAGAATAGGATGGAAATGTGGAGTAGAGCTGTGTTAGGGAATGTGTTTGACTTCATGTAACAGAAACACAACTTCAGGGACCTGGCCAAATCAGGGTTTATATTTCTCATCTAAAAAGAAGTTAGTTTGGAGACAGGCATCAAGGGTTGGTGAGATGGCTTCACCAATGTCATCCGAGACCCAGGTAGCCTTCTACCTTTCTGCTCTTTCATCTTGGTATGTGGCTGTCTTTATTGTGCTTGCAAGATGTCTACTCTACTTTTATGTCAGGACTGCATTCTAAATGAATGGCAAAAGACAAAGAAGAAAATCTGAACAGGTGACACCAGCTGTCATTCCCACTTAAGAAGTTCTCCCAGCAACCTCTTCCATCAATCTCTGCTTATACATCATTGTCAGAACTGGGTAGGTCACATGGCTTTCCCTGGCCACAGGGGGTATAGGAAGGTGGGTATTTACCTGGTCACATTGCCTCCCAAAACAAATGGGGCCTCTGTTAGTAAGAAAGAAGGGCAAAATGGACATTGGAGAGCAACTAACAGAGTCTGCCAAGAGAACTACCATTCATTGAGGGCCTGAAACACAGCAGGCACAAAGTAAGACAAATCTAAGAAAGAAAGAACACTACCCTTGCATTAGACATAAAGAAAATGATATCCAGAGAGCTATAAAGTATGAAATGAGATGTCGTTTTCTCAGAAGATCGCTATGTGAATGTTTCTCATGGGGCAATGCCTGGCACAGAATAGACACCCCAAAATGGTTTCAAATGTTTCCCCTCTCTTTCTCCTCTCTCTCAAATGAAATTAGAGACGCAACACCAGCTCCCACTTAAATTCTCTATTTACACTGTCTAGTTAATCTTGTTATGACCTAATTATGGCCACTGCTCTGGTCAGTGTATCCATACCCCCGACGCACGGCAAACTCAGTGCTCGCTGACTTTCTTAGTTTCTGTCAAGTCTTTCCTGCTTGAACTGTTTTCTCTCCAGAGCTGTAATGATATTGCTTTCACTTTTAACTCCATCAGCTAAGACATAAATAGTCTTTGGTTTGGTGTTTTATCAGCCTCTTCATAATTCTTGGCACTTATTAGGAGCTCAATGATATCTGTTGGATGAATGAATCTTGGCTTTATCATTGTCCAGCTGTGTGACCTAGGGCAAGTTTCATAACCTGTCCTGAGTGGGGAAAAAAAAAAAAAAAAGTTTGTTTTTACAAGGCACTGAGATTTGGGAGTTGCTTATTATTACGGAGCAGTAATTATAGCTACAATAGCTAATGCTACAGCTTTGCAACCATGTAGTGGAGGACAGAAATTCATGGAAAAAAGATGCCCAACAGATAATACCAAAACCATTGATTATAGAAAAGTATCCGTGCTGTAATAAGACACATTGCTTCTCTACCATCCTTCAAAATTAACAACCTTAAATTTTGATAACCTTACATATAATAGATACTAAAAAACTGACAAACTTTCCCAAGTAATACTCGAAGGTTTTTAGACCATGTGTAGAACACCACCATGGAAAAGAAATGTTTTCTGGGCAAGCGTCATTCTGTTGCCTCTACGGGCACGCACGTGGGGTGGCGATGATAACAGAAAATACCCGAATGCTCATCTCACTGGCACAGCTGTGTTATAAATGTGTGAGGTTTGAGGTACGGGAAACAAATAATCTGCCTTGAGAGTAGAATGGGTAAAGAATCTCTTCTTTGTGAGGCAATAATCACATCTCTTGATTGTCAGTCAAAACCAAAGCTGGAGTAATATTTGGAAATCTGACATGATCACCTGGAGCTTTATCCCTACCAAACCGGAAATACTCACCGGAGTAGAGTAAGGTTTTCCACCTTGCTTGACCTACTCACGTGTCTGACTTCTTTTCATGAAACATCCGGTGAAACAGGAAGTTTAGAAGAAAAAAGCAGGTGTTTGACACCATACATAAGTTCATACATAGGCTGTGAGTCACTGCCGAGTGTCTTTCCAAGGCATTTGTCAAAAGATTCTCAAGAGATTTCTGTTTTCAGGCAGCATAAACAATTGGAAATGTGTTTGTGTACCTGAGAATCAAACAGACCGGGATTTGAGTCCCAGGTCTGCTATCTGATAAAGGTACAACATCAGGTATACTACTTATCACCACTGACTTCTATCCTCATCTGTAAAACAATACTTACGTAGAACCAAGTGAAATTGCTGTATTTAAAGTCTACAGAAGCCTAAGATTGGTGATATCATACAGTTCAACCTATACTTGTTTCACAGGACTGAGTGCAGAATAGAAGATTAAGTCCTGTATGTCTACTAGTCACAACTCTTTTGTTGTTCACAACAAACACCCAACTCAAACAGCTTTAAAAAAGGGAACGCATTAGTTCATGTAACTGGTTAGTCCAGCAATGGTGTTAGCTTCACACACGGCAGAATCAGGGGCTCAAATGATGTTTTGGATTCTCTCTCTCTCTCTCTCTTTTTCTCTCTCTCCCCTTCCCTCCTTCCCTTCCTCCTTCCTTCCTGTACTTCCCTCTGTTTCTTTTGACTTTGTCATACATGATGGACAGGATAACCAATGATAGTTTTCACTAGAAGCAAAATAGACTTTTCTCTCCCAAAGGCTGTCTTTCCTTGGGTTGCATGCTCATCCCTCAACTAACCACTGTTTCCAGATGTGTCAGATGGCCAACTATGCTTGGCCCAGCATGGCTGAGCTCCTCACCTCAGAGGAGAAGGCAGGAATGAAGATGTGATAGACCAATTAGAACCACATAAGACAGGGAAGGAGTTACGCAAAGAATATTAAGGAATTAGGCAGGCAGAAAAGAAAGATGTCCACCACAGTGGGTATAGTACTTAACACCAATGCTGGCACACAGAGATGTGCTAAAATTAGCTAGTTTCGTACACAATACTCAAAGGACATAAGTCAGATTTACTGTTTCACCTAAAGATAAGATAACCACCTTTTCTCAATTTGCCCAGGACTTTTCTGATATTAGCACTGTAAGTCCTATGTCCTGGAAAATGCCTAAGTCCCAAGCAAACCATCTTGGTTTGTCGGGAATATCCCAGTGTTAAAACTGAAAGTCCCACATCTGGGCAATGCCCTCACTGCCAGAAAAACCAGGACAGCTGGTCACCTTGCCCAAAGATGGTACTCATAAGTGTAAACCTTAGCTATAGTTGAGATCCTGTTAAGTTAGTTTATTAGTTGCCACATCAACAGAAGAATGATGTGGTATGGTACATCCAAAACCATAGAGAGTCCCATGGAAAAATGCACAGACCATGTCATTTTTTATTTGGGGTTACAGGTTTGTCCCTTTGCTTTGCCTTCCCCTCTGCTTTCATTGTTTTTAATTCACTGTGTCTTCTTTCTCCTTTTCTCTTTTTCCCTTCCTTCCTTCCTTCCTTCCTTCCTTCCTTCCTTCCTTCCTTCCTTCCTTCCTTCCTTCCTTCCTTCCTTCCTATCTTCTTTCTCTCTTTTATTTTCTTCTTTCTTTTCCACTTTCTTTTCTGGCAACATATTTGCCTTTCAAATAGCGTGTGACTTAGATTTTGTGATCTTCAAAGGAATTGTTATGTTGTTTGACTAAAACAAGCCAGCTTCAGTAAATACATTTATCTTGGATAATTCACCAAGTAAGTGGAAACTTCATTGCTGATTAAGACAAGAAGTGTATATGTAATTATTGTGGTGTTACTAAGACAACAGGGTCATGATGCTGAGCATAAAGAATGAAAAAATGGGGGAGGGAAGCAAAAATGATAGTGATTGTGAAATAAGCAGATTGGAGATTGGAAAGGCTTGGGATAGAATTCTTTCAAGGCACATTTTGGTTTAACCGTTTACATTGAGGTTGCATCTACTAACAATGGAAATCCTGAGATTTGGAAACTTTTTTCTTTTGAATCATCATCATCATTAACTAAGCAATGTAAACGAGGAAATCCTTTTTGGTTACAAACTATGCTTTGAAGTTAGGCCTTCATTTGAATGTTTTCAATCAAAATGTTAAAATAAAAGTTGAAAGAAAACAATTTCTAGTCTTCCAAAGAGTGCCACCATTGGAGAAAGCAGTCTTCTACATTATATTTTTGAGAGCAATGTGAATTTTATTACCTTTATTAAGGTGTTAAAGTGCTAAAGAATTAACTCCACTTTGGAAGCAAACCCACATGCTCTCTCATGACAAGGTTACCATCTACAAGTCAAGGTCACATACCTGGGACTTCCACTACCCTTGTGTTTTCCAAATATCAACATTCACATCATCTTCACTTTTTTTGTCATTACACAGTACCACCTGTGCCATTTATTTACCTAATATTTTCCTACACATTTACATTTTTAATTAAATAGTCAAAGCTTATGCAGCCAATGAGGTTCACTAGGGATCATGCATAGCAATGGCCAGAGGACCCAGGCTGACTCTCAGACTCTCATGCTTTTTAAACCTTCGTGGAAAGAAAAGTATTGTCACCAATAAGAAAAGCAGTATACTGTGGTGGCATTAAGGAAAGTCTTAGAGTTTTGTCACCTGTGTTTTACCTTGGTTCTACCTTTTGGTAGCCTTGAGGTTTTTGGATAAGTGACTTCAATTTTCTATCCATATGGTTGTGAGGATTAAGATAATTCTTAGAAAGAATCAATAAACAGTGCCAGTGCATAATAAATGTTAGTCAGGATAGTCTTTTTAGTTTATTAGGGGGGTTGGGAAAGAGAGAGAGAGAGAGAGAGAGAGAGAGAGAGGAGATTTTCATAGTCCTTTAAGGCAGACAGTTCATTTATTCTGGGAAAGTCAACTATATGGGGATGCAAAGCAAAATCACCTTCTGAAGTATGTGGTTTCAAGTTGTTACAATGTCTTAAGGGAAATAATATTAAAAAACAAAAAATTGAGTTGGAACCAGAGGCATTTCTGCAGAGGAGGGCACTTTGGGAGGAATTATGTCTTAGAAAGTCACAAACTGCCTTTTCCCAGACCAGATTTTTATATCACTTGTGGTTAGTGAGTCAGAGGTAAGAATCTGAAAGGGGAAAAAAATATGTTTTACCAAGATTTTGTGAGTCTCTCCACACAAACTGAGCTGATTAAGGGCCCAAATGAGAAAACACAGCCCAGAGTTAGGGAGAGGCTCGTCTCCCATTCCTCTCCAGAAAAGTCAACATCGTTTTGCTATCACAAGAATTTTAAATGATTTTTAAACATTCTATTCTCTAGCTGATTATTTTTGGTATATAAGAAAGCTATTTTAGTGTTTATTTTTATCTGGAAACCATATTGAACAAATATTTCTAATAGCCTTTTAAAATGTGCATTGTTTAAGTGTGCAGTTGTGTTCATTGCCAATAATGATAACTGTGCCCTTCCAATCGAATTTCTGTATCTCTTCTTTTTCGTTTCCCATCTTGTCACATGTAAATTATTTTACCATTATTTAGGAAAGATTAAAATAGTATTGCATTTTTTACCCACTATGGTAATGATGACTTTGAGAATGTAACAAGTAAAAGCCCGACAACAGTTAAAAATCTGTTGCAGTAATTAACATGTAAAGTGACAATGCCCCAGATAAAGGCAATGGGTAAAAAGAGCAGATTGAAAAATATATATGTCAATGAGCAATATTTTAATTGAATAAATTAATGGATGCAATGGAATGTAATAAACAAAACTCGACTGCAAGCCTTCGAATGTGAGATAACACCAGAAAATTATCAATCATATCAGTCAGGATTTAGTTAGAAAAATAAAAATCACTCTAGGTAGGGATTTAAGTCAAGGGATCAAAGCCTTAAACAACCATTGAAAGAACTGTAAAGAAACTGTACATAGGATCAAACTGTATTGAAATATACAACATGCAAATGAATCCATGCAAAAATTGGTGAAATCTGAATAAGTTCTGGAGTCTAGTTAATGCTATTGTACAGACGCCAGTTTCTAGTTTTGATATCATATTACAGTGATATAAGATGTCATCATTGAGGGAAGCCAGTTTTTTGTTTTATTTGGTTTTTATGCCACTTTGGTTTTGCAGCTTCCTATGAGTATATACTTATTTCTAAACAAAAAGTTTATTTTTAAGGGGTGTGGGGAGCTACAGAACCAACAATTGGAGAAAAATGGAGAAAAACTATGCCGTTTCTCTGGGAATCCAGAAGTGCAGGATTGCTCGGAAGACACTCTAGAGTGTAGTGTGTGACTCCAGGATCCTTTGTCAATTGACTGTCCTCACGCTGACTGCAATTGCCAGGGAAGAATGTCCTCATTCTTTTCTCCCTTTCACGTTCCTATAAGTCCCCTCTTTAGCTGGTTCTAACTGGTGACTGTGACTGCAAGAGACTCTGGGAAATGTAGTTCCAGGCTTCCAATCCTCAATCTAGAAGAGTAGAAAGGTCTGGAGATAATGCTGAGTTGAAAACTTATGTCCGAGCTCACAGATATTTAACAGGTACTAAAAATCTAGTCTTTGAAAAGGATGTTACAAGATGGAAATTAATAAAAAAAACTTCAGTTTATAATTAACATAAATTTATAAGTAATTCCATTTCCCAGGATAGTTCCTGGTTTAACTAGCTATCTTTACCCAAAAGAATTTATAATAAGCAACTTTTCATAGGATTTTTCCAGTTTATAAAACAATTCCACATGAACTCTCTCATTGGACAACCAAACAAAGCTGAGAAATAGACAATAATGAAAACACCTAATACTTATCTAGCAGCTTCATTTATGTTATCACATTTCCTTGCATCACACCAGTAAAACTGTTCCTTGTAGTTCTGTGAACACAACATGCTGTCTTTTCCTGTCTTTGCGCATGTGGTTCCTTTAGCTGAGAATGTCTTTCCCTGGTAGGAACTCCTCCCGGCACATCCTGTTCCATCACAGTCTTGTTTCGTCTCTTCCCTGAAAAAGACTGAGGCTTATGAGATATGAACAGGCAGCCCCATCGTGCCGAGTGCAGGCTGCACAGCCCATGCAGGAGTCCATGAGTTGACCAGGAGGCCAGCAGGTGTGACCCACGATTTGTGCCTCAGCTAACTCTGTCCCTCTCCTAACTCCAAGAACCTCACCTTGATTAGCTTAACTAGATTTTCATTCCTCCACAGAAAACAGAAAAGAGACTCCATGTGGTGGCACACAGAGGACTTAGTGAAGGGACTCCATTAAGTGTGTGCTCTCAGGCATATGTTTGCCAGTCATAATACTGCAAATGAGTCTCGTAGCTTCTTTCCACTACTGTTTATTTTCCCTGATTCACCTGGTCCTACTTCTCCCTTTTTTTCCCCAGTAGGATCTCCTGTTTTGTGGTCTGATGGCTGGTGATACCTCAAAGAGCAAAAAGTCCCCACCCTTAGAGAGCTTACAAATCAGTGAGGAAGACAAACATTGTGCAAATTAGCTTAGAAAGATTACCGTAACAACTACTACAGTGATGAAACAAGGTTTATGAAGTTCTAGGAAAGGAAATAAGTTATGAAGGACAAGCATGGAATAGTATACGAAAGAACAAGGGAGAGCTGGGGCAGGTGAGGGCAGGTAAAGGAAGCTTTCCTGAGGAAAGAACACGTGAGTTCAAACTGGTGAGGAGGATTTATCAACGTAAAGGCGGCTGGGAGCAGAATGGGGCGAGAACCTTCTGGGCAGACTTTCCACAGCTGTCAGCCTAAACTCAGTGGGGACTAAGAGAAACCACACCACTTCCCTCTCCTCCCTCTTGCTGGGTGAGCGCGTGCTGGCTCCAGGCCACTGAACTGGGAGTTAGCAGGAAGACAAAATAGAGTTTCATGGCTCAGAATCTGGGAGAGAAGACAGGGTGGAGGCAGCCTGTGTCATGGAAAGCGCGTAGCTCTGACCATCACAGTTCACACTGGGACACTGCCACTTAGTAGCTCTGTGACCTTGGGAAAGTCGCTACCAACCTCTCAAAGGTGTTACGAGGATTCAATGAGAAAAGAAACGAGTAGGGCCTTGTACTAATAAGTGCTCACCAAATGTTAGTTCCCTTTTCTCACTTTCTCCAGGCTCACTATGACCTGAATTGTGTCCCCCCAAAATTCATATATTGAAGCCCTAATCCCCAGTGTGACCATATCTGGAAATAGGGTCAGGTAATTAAGGTTAATGAGGTCATAAGGGGGAGGCCCTAATGTGAAAACAGACACTGTGACTCTATCAGAAGAAGAGAGTGAGAGCTCTCCTTTTCTATTTCACATGTCGGGGGTGGGAGGGAGGACACAGCCAGAGGCAGCCGTCTGTAAGCCAGGGAAAGGGCTCTCACCAGAACATTACCCCGAGCTCAGACTTCTAGTCCCCAGAACTGTGGAAAAATAAATTTCTGTTGTTTAAGCCACCCACCTATGATACTGAGTGTAAGACGAGGCTCAATTAGAAAATTCCTCTTATCGATGATAGCGTGCCAATCTTAACTGCAGAGACATTTAAAGAATGAATTTATAAAAGGGCAAAGGAAGTGAAGGGAATAATTAAATGTGAGCTGGGTTGGGGATTTGAGCATTTTCGAAAGCAAGGAGGCTGATCTCAATTCATTGGGTGTTGGATTGTGGCTACTTCCAGGATAAAAACAGCCCATCTGCGTCAAAACTTTCTGGATGCTTGTGTACATGGTTGAGCAAATGTTTTCTCCCTGTTTTCATTCTTACTATTGCATGGGAAATTGAAGGACACTTAAACTCTAAGAAAGAAAACCAATGGTGGCCAATATGGGAGACAAGTGCCAAGAGAGATGGGAGGACAAGGGAAGAAAAGTGAAGTATACTCCTTAAAAGGAGAAAAAAAAGGCCCAGAACCGAGGCGCTCTGGCACTAAGGGGTGTGACGTCAGGGATGAAATGGGAAGTGGCCGTGGCACATCCCATCAACAGTGTTTTCCGTGTGAAATGCTGTGCCGAGTTCTGGGAAATACTACCTTGCAGTTTGAATATTTGCCAGTATTGATAATCACTACCTCAATGAAGACCCCACTGGAATCTCACCCCAGTGAAATGAAGTAAGCACAGCAAGCAAGGGGATTATGTCCCCAGGGAGGAAACTGTGGTTTGGAATGCTTACATGGGGCTCTCTTGGCTGGTGTTAGAGGGGGTGGTAAGCCTTGCTTTTCTGACTCCAAACACAGGGTCTTTTCCATGGCAAATGTCAAAACATGTCTTTTCATCTGATCCTGACCTAGTTTTCCAAGGTCAAAGTTTTGTCCATGTCCTACCCCATTCCTTGATCAATATTCTCCTTGTCCCCCAAAAGTCATTTGATGGCTTCTTGCAGCACAGGAAATAACATTAAATGGAATATGAGAATCAAAAGGAGAAGAGAAGCATGTAAAATGGAATGTGTTGGAAAAATTCCTTCACATGACGTGATTCCATCGTTGAGGAAGATCTTTCAACATGATCACCACACTGTATGACCAAGCAAGGGTGACTATTATTCTGAGCCCCATTTGGCTGCTGTGAGAACTGAAATATTAAGGACCTCATCTAGCGACACGTATCCTAGCGACACGTAAAGAGCCAGATCTCAAGTCTTTGCGACTATGTCTACCTCCCTGTCGGGGACAGAACTCGGGTTTGACAGCCAGGAGGCTTTTTGGTTGTCATCCTTCCACCCACTTCTCGAGTGATGCTGCTCAAGGCTTATAACCCTGGGCTTCACCTCCCTCCACTGCAAACTACAGGGGCAGAACTGCTCTGAGAACATCCTCTAACCCTTTTGCCACGATGGTCCAATATATCCGAATGAATATTTCTATCCGCTCATGGTGGATGGAAACTTCCAGAAAGGATGTTTAGGAAAGCAGATGTACATTTTCCTATACTTTTGTTTTTCTCAAGAATGAATAACAATAGGAAATTTTTATATATAAAAATAATGTCCTTTATATACAAAACAGCTCAAATTGTTATTATTAAATGCGTAAAATAGTCAAAATATCAACTTTTTGGTTTGTGTGGATTTCTGACACATTTAAAAAAACAAAAAAAACTTGAAATCAATTAACAAAGTGAAAGCGCTAAAGTGGCTGGTATGAAAGCCATCTTGACATGCCCTGAAGACCAACGGTGTTCTGATTTTCCCCAACAAGAAACAGGAGAAGGTGTTCAACTTGAATTTTACACTTTTATGACAAATATTGTCCAGACTCTTTGTGCTCTTTCCCAAATATGAGTCAGGAGCGAGCCAACAGACAGAGGAAGGTATTTGTTTTTGTTCATGAGGTCGAAAACACGTCTGTGGGACTCCATCAAACCAGTGGGATGTCTGTGTAGGCCCCAGCATCATTGCACGGCCTGGGGACCTGCGTGCTCCATTTTCCCTGCCACTGCTCGAAGCCTGGGAGAATGCTTCTGACACAAATCAGGAAATTACTTATTAATCTGAAGCCCCAAAGAGTTACGAGCACGCCTCACTGCCAAAGAGAAGGGGATTTCAAGAGAGAGCTCCACAGCTGTTCAAAGACTCCAGCTGTTGGGAGGTCTTGAGAGCAATGTAAGTAAACAGCCGGCTGTCCCGATTGAAGTGAATTTCTTCAGGCTTTTTTCCTCCCAGAGATGAGTCTTTTGGCTCAGGTTAGTGTTACTCTTTCTCTGTTCTTCTCTGAGGTTTGGAGGTATTTACTGACTGGGGCTGACTCAATGAAACATCTCCTCTGGGGAAGTGTCTGCTGAACAGAAGAGAGAAAGCGAAAGTCGGCAGAGGAAGGAAGGGCTCATTTTGAAAACAACACTTGACTTGGCAATTAGGCTCCTTAATGGTTATAAATCCATATTCAAGAGAGTGTGAGGCTGATGGGGACACTTGTGGGAGCAAACAGAAGTGGCTCCGTAGGCTCACCCAGAAAAACAGAATTGTCATTAAGTCTGAGCCTACATCATTCAAGTTTAGGTGTCTTCTTCATTTTGATATACTGTAGGATTTTCACAGAGAAAAGAAAACATTAAAGGTAATATTGTTCTGTGGAGATTTCCTTGTAGCAGTGTAGATCTTGCGCTCAATTTATTTTTGGTGAAGGGTACTGATTTATTTCCTGCTTGTTTTTATTAAACAAATGTGCTCACCACTCCACATGGCTGTGGGGGCAATAATACATGCACTGCGATGTAGAAACGCAAACATCTAGACTGTGTTAGTGAAACTGTGGGTTTGTATTAATAGTGGGTATATGAATGGATTGCATAATTTCATAAATAATGCATTGTACTAGAGCACATTTCTGTCACAGGTATTTTAAATCAGACTGTAGCTAAGAACCGGGAAATAATTCTGGGACTACAGCTAATTCAAAGGAAATGATTTTGTTTCAAGCAACCTTTGTTCCCCGAGACCCTAAAGCTTCCCTGGGAACTTGAGTGTCCTTTTCCAGGGTTGCTCATCAAGAGCTCACGGCTGCGGGGAACTCGTGTCTCCAGAGCTCACAGCCTGTCCATCAGCAGACTGTGACTGTCCCATGTCCCGGTTCCTGGTTTGAATAAGGAGGCCTCGCCTCCTCAGTCTGGGTGGTATTCTTCTGACTCCCAAGAAAACCCCCAAAATGACGAGAATATTTGCTCTTAACTCTAGTCAAAATTTGACTTCTTTTCTTCTCTTCGAATAATTTTGGTTCACACTTTGATGTCCTGTGAGGATTAGACTGGTCTTGTTCCTGGGATGGTAGTGAGGGTCGGCCCATGTGTAAGGCGCTTCTGAGGGCCAGGCGGCTCCAGGCAGAAAGGGATGTAAGTGACTAGGAGTTCCTCACGGCCTGCTTTCTATGGAGGCTTCCAGAAAGCAACTCATCTCGACTTCCGGTCTCAGGAGACGTCTAACCTTTTGCCTTTACTTACCAAATATATGTCACATGCCTAATGTGCTGAAAGCAATAAAAAACAAACGTGAGACGATGCTCCCCTTCCAATATAAATATATTTGTAGTTTGTAGCGAGCTTTCCCTTTCATGGGCAATAATTAAGCAAGCGTGGGCACTGGCCATTGGACATGTGTGGTGCAATGGATCAAAAATGGAGGGATGCATGTTTGGAATGTGAAAGGAAGTTATGCAAATATTAGGAAACATCGCCGAGCATGGCCATGTGTGTGGCCCTCTACTCGCCGTGTCTCACAGGGTCTTCAGAGCAGGCGATGTGCTGGTTAAGAGTAGTGGCTCTGCACCAGGAGCCTCTGGGAACGTGTCCCAGATGGGCCCCCATGTGGTCGAGGGTTGGTGACTTAGCTCCTCTGTGCCTTGGTTTCCTTACGATGTTATAAAGGCAGTGACTTCAGGATTCGTGTGGAGCTTGAGTGCTAATATAGGTAAAGGGTTGTTTTTGTCTCTCTCATATAGGAGAAACTGAGGCTGGTGATAACTAGGTAACTCCCCCCATGGCCACACGGGGGGTGATGGCAGGCAGGGTGGGATTTGGAAGTAAAATTCTGGCTTCATCATAATGGAGGAAGTCCCCGTTTTTAACCATGGCCTCTTTCCTTTGTGCTCCCACCATGGCCATCTGGGAAATGCAATTGACCAGTGACCACGAAGATTTCAGACAAGGAAACTGCAGCTCAAAGTCATGAAGTAACTCACCCCAAGTCACACTCCTAGGAATTAGCAGTGCTGGGAGCTAAGCAGAGGTTTTCAGGACCTGTGTTCATGTCCTGTGTTCTTTCCCCATGCTCTTAAAGGGTCAGGCCCTCACAGGCCCCTGCAGGGCAAGCGAGCTAGCAAAGTCTGGCATGTGTTCACCATCAGTTAGGCCCTCGCTCTGAGCCTGGCACCGTTGATTAAAGCAGGTACATGGGCCCCTGTGTTACTAACTCTCCAGAGGATTTGGGTGTGCATCAAAGTTTAACAATCCTTCTCCTTGGCCTGTTGTACAATCTGAGAAAAAGTCGATTGCTGTATCCCCTACGACCTTCACCTGACAAGAGATGGGCCATTTCCCCCAATTCAAATTCTTGAGATTCCCTGTGGTCAGAATCAGCACTATTCCAGAGTTATTTGCTATCTTGTTTATATCCCAGTGCTTTCCTCATCTTTTGGCACATGTCACTTTCTAAGCTCGGTGACCATCTGAACTTTTTGTCATCAACCACTTTGATTGCATCAGGCTTCAATGATCAGCAGATGGGTAGGTTTCTTTCCCTTTGTAGGATTTTTATTATAAATCAGTACAACTCCATGGAATTCATCACCATATTAGAGTAACATGAGTGATATCTATAAATGAGAAATTTACTCAAAAAACTATTCACAGGGAAACCAGCAACACAGAGTATTTACTGTGCTGAATAAAATATAATCAGATCGATTTCTCTGAAGACTAGTACAACACAGATAGATACGAGCCATCGGGGGATGCCAAAACATGTACTAGGAACTTTAGATGCCTTGGAAAGAGGTCATGGAGGGCGTGGTGGAATAGGAACCATCGAACATTAGAAATATTTTTCTTGGTGTCAAATGTCAGGATTTGAAGTGAAGTATCCCTGGCTTGGAATTCTGGCTTCACCACTTCCCAACTGCAAGACTCCAAGTATGTGGCTTAGGTCTCAAGAGTATATAACAGACACAAACAACTCAGCATTCAATCCACAAATGTCTATTGAGCACCTACTGTGTGCCAAGCATTATTCTAAATATAGCAGTGAACCAGAGCCAAAGTCTGTGCCTTCAGGCCTTTGGGGGGTAGATAACAGAATCATAATCCAGAATGTAACTTTGGAGGCTGGTAAGTGCCTGAAGAAAATAAAACATAGTAATGAGATAGAGTGACTGGTAGGTGTGGGGGAGGGGACAGTTCTGTAGCTAAGGGGGTCAGGTACCACCTCATTGAGAAACTAGTATATAGCACACATTTGACATAAGAAAACCACAAAAGCCATGGTTATGCCACTAACGAATCATGTGACACTAGACAAGCCGTTGAAACTTTTTAGGCCTCGGTTTCATCACCTCACAACTACAGAGCTGGACTAACTCTACAGAGATTCTTTTATACCTGAAACTGTCATCTTCTTTCCTTGGCTGAGCGTCACAAGCCATGAGTAATTGTATGAAAAGAAAAAAAAAAATCTCTGAACCAAACTATACTAAATTTGTTTCCATTTTCAAATGGGAACATTTTCAAAATGCTCTTCCTCATCAAAGATAAATTAGTAGGTCCTAAGTAAATGAAGATTAATTAAGAATTATTTCCTTAACGCTCCAATCATCACGATTCCTGGGGATTACATTGTTGGAGAGGACGAGAACCACCTCATGACAGATGTTTAAGGATGAACTGTACAGCTTCACAATGACTTCATGTGTGGCTTTGAGTCTGAAATTGTACATACGTTAGTGGAGCCAACAGGGGAAGCTGCCAGAAGTCAGCCGGTCCAACATTCTATTAGCCAAGAGTCATGTGTATGGCCTTAAAAAACAATCCTTGGTCTGAAGTGGTTCCTTTCTTGAGGCAGACCTCACTTGGATGTCAGACAGCATACATCCAATGTGAAGGTCGTAATGCAGATAACTTGTACCCGAGGAGTCTTTGTCTTTCAATCAGCCAAATATTTGTGGTCGGTATATTCTTGCTGTATAGCAATCCAGATAATTGTCTTGTTCCTCCATTTTACCTTTATCGCCATTGTGCAAACCTCAGTTACGGATGCACAACCTAGAATGAGAATTCTGTGTGCACTGCAACGTAAAAGGTACAGGTCAATGCGTTTGCTTTTCAAATACTGCTATATTTTGCTCAGTTCTTCAAAAGGGGGTCTCTTCAAATTGCTAACATGTTTTTAAAAATTGTTTTGAAAACGAGGTCCAAAGTTGCGATCCAAGGACTGAAACATCAGAGCAAAGAGAAGGAGATGAGAACATTGGCGTTAACTAACCCATAATAGAGAATGTTGTGGGGCGATTCAATGAGGCCGCTTGGGGCTCTAAAGCAATTGCACCCAGAGAATGGTGGTGGGCTGCTGTCCAGTGGGGAATGTAGGGGGAAGGGAGCTACCATTGAGCACTTACTTTTATGGCAAATAACATTCCCAGCATTTCACAGACATCAGCTCCTCACCACAGCAGTCGTGTAGCGTGGCTATTACTCTGCTTGTACTACAGGTGAGCACGTGAGACTCAGTGCAGCTAAGTGACAGTGAAGCTCCCCAGCAAGGTAGCGGCACAACTAGAACCTGAATCCAGGATTCCCCTACTGCACTACCCACTAACGTTCCTCTCGGCCTTAGAAAGACAATGGCTATTTTTCTTTGTTCACATGCAATAAACATTCTATTGAACTTGTAAAAAAGAATCTACTACAAGTTTTAAATGTTGAAATAGCCTCCGGAGGGAAGAGGCTCCTTCTTTGGAGGTCTATTAGAACCAGATTGGTTACTACATACATCGAGTATGATTTCACTGTGGTCCTTCCCCAAAGTGAAAAAATAGACAGAATGATTCCTTAAGTCCCTTTCTAGTTTTTCCAACCAAAGGCCAAGTCTACATCTAGGCAAGGCAAAAAGGTGGTGACGTGTTGAGCCTGGCCGTCCTACTCTCCCTCCCCAACTCTATGCTGGTCACTTTTGCTAATGTGATGTCCAGACTTTCTGGAAGAACCACAGTCACTCAGATCACAAGTTTGCTGGCCTATTTTTCCACAACCAGGAAGATCTAACACTGTTCCAGTTTGTACCCAACCAAATGAACACCATTCCAATGAATGTCTTATTTAATTTGATGGCTGTACTTCCAATGTTTCAGAACTAAAACTGGGACCAAAACAGCATAAAAAATGGAGGACTGTTAGAAAATAGAAATGTCTTTTAAAATTCTGACTATTGTGTGTATCAATTAGAGTTGCATTTGTGTGTATCAGAAAGCCTAGTTCCTTTCAAAGGTAGGGAGTGTTTTTTTCGCACATAACAAGAAGTCCAGAGGTAGGTGATCCAAAAACAGTGTAGCTATTCAAAGATGTCACCTGGAAACCAGGCTCCTTCTATCTTCCTGCCTCACCAGCTTTGGCATGTGGCTTTCACCCTTATGATGAGGAGACAGCGGCTGCACTTTCACATCTTGAGTTCATATTTCAGGCAGGAAGGCAAAAGCCTTCTACTTGTCAAACTTTGCCTTTTTTATTTGAAAAGGGAAGCCCTTTTCTTGCATTTTCCATGTGCATCTTATAGGCCAAACTGTGTCATATGCCCACCCCTAGCTGCAAGGGAATCTGGAAGTCTGCGTATTCTGTTTTCCAGTCTTTACCATAGAAAGTGGATTAGGATGGGTTTTGAGTGAGTCAGCCTATAGTACTTGTTAAAATATGCCATACATTCCAATCTGAAAGCAATAAATTGGGAATTTGATACATACATAAGACTATTTCATACGAAAATTGCTAGCTGCATCTATTTTAATACTTAATTGCCAGAATAAAAATGTTTTTAAAACAAGTAACAAGGGGTAGATGTGAACAGCATTCTTCCTGAAGTACCATAGAGTTATGGAAAGAAATGGATCTGATCAAGGTCGGAAGCCCAGGTCTTCACCTAATTAGCTGTGGGATATCTCTGGACCTCAATTTATTTATACTTAAAATAGGGGTGATAAGAGCTACCCATAGAATTGCTTTAGAATTAAATACCATATAAAGAGTCAGACACATAATAGGTATTCAAGAACTAGTAGTTCTTTCCTCTCTTGCTTTGTACCTTTTATTTAGCAAGTGCAGAAACCTTTGTGAAATCCACCTCAGCCAGAGCTGACAGATGAAGAATCAACTTTTTGATTGCAAAAAAAAAATTAGAACAAATCCTCTGAATGGTGTATAGCCTTTCTTTATCAGGGAATGCCAAAAACCTTTCATTTTGGGCTTCAGCACATTATCTTAGCAAACCAGACAAAAATGTCTGAGCGATTTTGTTTTCCAAACTGCATTGTGTGCTTCAAAGTGCCATCTGCTTGTGACTTGTTACAAAACAGAGTCAACAGAGCCATTTGGTGACATTTTATCAAGTGACTTCAGTGTTTGTTACCAAGGGATGTAATTCCTAGAATTTGTGCAATTTGTTCTGTGTTGTTGAGCTGTGAAATAAAGCCTACACAGAGACTTTCGGCTGTTTCAATGCATTATCCTCATCTTAACCCGTGAAGCCAGGTTTTAAATTGGGTTTCTTTCCATTTTAATTATCTCCCCATGTCACTCTGACCTTCCCAGTCAAAGATGGATGTTTAAAGCTTATCACCTCAGAGCCACCATTGCAAAACTTAAAAGAAACAAAACAAACCAAAAAGAGTCCACAGATTTGCAGAGTCCAAATCTATCCATCAGACAAAAATCTCATTTCTGCACAATGGTAAGGTGCAAAAAAATGATAGAATGCAATGCAAAGCCATGAGTTTTTGTTCACATATGAGTTCTGTGACCTTTAGCAAGCTATTTATTGAACCTTACTCTCTCTATCCTTACCTGGAAAAGGGAATGAACGCCTACCTCTCCCCTCTCATCTGATTGATTTGAAGACCATTGAGAGAATGTACTGCATGCACCATCCAAAATAATGCACAATGTACTCAAGCCTGTTTTGGTATTTCCCATTGATTGTGGTATAGTCTGTGCCACGTCACAGCATATAATGAGTCCCGTAACCCTGTCAGACTTCCATCTGAATTCTCACCCTATTTTTATAGCCAAACTTTCTTGACAAGAAGCAATTTCTCTTCCTTCACTCTCTCTTCCATGCCCTTCGTCTGAATGTAGCCCATTCTTCCTGGGGTCTATCCAATTCTAGCTGTTGAGACTAAATATTCAGCTCTCTGCCGGCTGACCACCTTTCCTACCTTTTCCAAATGCCGCCAAATTCATCTCATCCTCATTGAATATGTATTTATTTATTGTCTCAAGAGTGAGCCAAACAGACAAAAGTTCCTGCCCTCCTGGAGATTACATTTCAGCCCCCTGGCCTCACCAGCCTGCGCATACTGACAAGGATACCCAAAAGTCAACAATCCAATGTCATGTTCTCTCCTCTCCCTGAGATCCCCCGACTGTGCCCTACATAGTGTCCACATGTGTTCATGAATTTCTATGCCGTAGTCACTACGCAAATAATGGACCTTAATGATGTCCATCTCGAAAATGGTAACATTTATATGAAGGATGTAATCTCCTTTCTCCTCCGAAGTTGATCATCATTTAGCAGCCAGAGTGTTGCTACGTTCTGGGCAGAGGGAGAGAGAAAGCTACCTCCCCAAATTGAGTGACCTGGCCTCAAAGTAGTTGTGCTGTTCCCAGAGACTCAAGTCTTTCCTGGAAATGTCTTCCCGAAAAGTTTTCTTGGAAAAATTCTTTATAGCAGCTGACATTAACAACTCCCTTTAAAAAGCCTTAAAACCAGTCACAGGCCAGAGAACAGAAATAATCCATACCCTCCACTATCCTAATATAGCTCCCATCCCTTTCAGATACTTGTGTATACACATCCCCCACACCTCACACCTTTAATGGTCAATCTCCAACTTCTAGCTGGCTTTAGATGGCACACTGTAGAAACCAATGAAATTTAGTCAATCCATCTAAAGTTTAGTCCCTTCAAATTCATCTAGTGTGGAAATAGTCATGACCCCCTCCTCCCAAGCATAGAATGGCCAGGCACACCTGAACACTTTCAGGTAGTGGCTTCTGAAGCATCCTTGCAAAGAGCTGATTTGCTTTCTTCACCCCTTATTGGTTACGCAAAGTGCGTTTAACCTATCAGCTGCATTTTCTTTGGAAGGACAGAGATGCATGGTGGTTAAAGGCGGGTCAAAGGAGCCAAGTCAAGGTTTTTCCAGGATGGAAAAGACATGAATATTTGTATAGGTTGAGAGTCAGGTAATCTAGGAGAGGCAAGGGGCAGGTCGAAATGATCACCCACGGGTAGGGCTGGCTCTCCAACAAGCATGTGTTCTGACGGCACATGTGCTCATTGAGACAGGAGGGAAGCAAATGAGGATGGATGGGAATGCGAGTAAATTAGGGACGATAGGGAAGTTGAGGGGGTCATGATGATGTTCTCTGTTCTTCTCTAGGAAGTCAGGACTGGGATCATTGCTAAAGATCAGAACCGTAAGCTGATTAAATGTGTGTGCAAGCACCCAGCCCCGTTTTGTCATAGAGTAAGCATTAGAAAAAAATTATATTCACTTGTTTCTCCTTGAAATTCATAGTAAATGTTTCTCTCCAAAAAACCTCATGTAAAATTAGCCACCATGATACCACCCGCATATTTTGTTTTAAGTGAAACACATGAGACTTCCTAAAAGTTTTATTTTAAACCCTGAACTATAATGACCTCTCTAAACTTATCTCATATTTGAAAATAACTTGGCCCAAGTGCAGACTTTCAGAGAAGGCCTCTGACCACACATATTCTCTTTCCGTGACCCACGAGCCTGGAGAATGTTTCAGGACCTTGCCAGTAAAGAGGTGTGTACAGGAAGAACACTGAACTCTCTGAGCTTTTGATTTCAATGTTATAAAAATGGTTCCAGACATGACAAATTTTTGGGAGATAATCTAAAACATGGACCGTTTGCATGTTTGGCCTTTGAAGATTTTAATAACCATCAGCTTTCCTGGGCTAAATCAGGATCTCAGCTTCCAAATGTTTCATATTTACACTATCTTCCTTCGATTGTTTGAGATCATAAGGGTCTGTTTGGGGAAGTTTTATGCGCAAAACTTAGGGCCGCAGGTAGTGGCCTCTGGGGAGGCTCAGGCGCTCCTTCCCCTGGCCCCTCCCCCATGCCATAATGGGGAGGACAAACTGATGGACCAGGCCCAGGTACAGCCAGCGCTTTGGGCTCCCAGGAGACTTTTCTTGCAAGAGTCAAGGTCAGGAGTTTGAAATTTCATGAACATAAGTTCTCTCTCTCTCTCTCTCTCTCTCTCTCTCTCTCTCTCTCTCTCTCTCTCTCTCTCTCTCTCTCTCTCTCTCTAATACACACACACACACACACACACACACACACTCCCCTCAAGTAAGTAAGTAAGTACTGGTCTCTTTAGCTTGTCTCTTAGGAATTCCAGTCACCCACAAGACCAGCACAGGCATAAGGAACCAGGATTAAGTACCCACAAAATACCCACTATTCTAGGCACTTGGGACAGAGTTGTGATCACAACAGGCAAACTCTCTCCTCCAGGGCCTTACAGTCCAACTGAGAGGTAGACAGACAAACAAAGAACACAGAAAGATGTGCATGTCAGGAGGTGATGAGAACCATGGAAAAGGAAGTGGGGTAAGCGAGAGGCAGGTGCTGCTTTGGACAGGTAGACAGAGAAGGCTGGGGACACAGAAAGCCAACAGGAAAGCGGGCATTTGAAGGTGGAGAGGAATGAGCCACACCAGCCTCTGGGGGAAGAGTGTTCTGGGCTGAGGAATCATAAGCGGGAGAGAAGGTAGGGTTGGTGGTGCTCGGCTGGTTGCAGGAACAGGAGGCCACCAGGAGGCTAGAGGGAACGCACGAGGCAGCCACGTAGTGTCAGAAGGGAGTGGAGATCGAGCCCAGCTCAGGCCTAGCAAGGACTCTGAGTTTTATCCCGAGGGATGTGGGAAGTTAAGTCGGGTTTTGAGCAAGAGAGTGACTGACAGGTTCTGACCTTAATTCTGAAAGACCACTCTGACCTCGGTTTGGTAAATGGGCTGTGGGAGGCGAGACTAGGTGGATTATGTCATCTCTGCTTGCGTCTCAGTACCCTTACCAGGCCTATTACTTTTTCAACAACAATAGCAGGCTCACATAATAAAGAATCCACAAGCCAGAATAAAATGGACATACCTGAAATGTATGACAACAACCCACCTTACAACTTATATTTTACCTGACACCCTTCAGCTGGAGGACAAACTCCATTACAGCACAGTAATAAAATGTAATCAATTTGACTAATATTTCTATTTGTGGCATTTTATTTCACCAGCCAGAAAGCTCAAATACCAGACTACTGTGCTCCAAACCAGACCTGGAAGCCAAGGAAAAATGCAGTCTGTTTGTCCTTTTTTTCTCTGGACCTGCCTTTCCTGGCAACCAGTGTGATACACCCCAGACAGTGAGAAGGACCACCCCTTGAGCGGGCTGCAAGGACAGAAATGTCCTCAGGGGAGAGCTGGGCTGTCCTCAGAGCAAGAAAGTGAAAAAACATCAGAAAAGAGGATAAGGATACGAAATCATTGAGATAACGTACTAAGTGTTGATGAGTGACCTTGAGTTCTAAGAGACACCAGGGAAGGCCTTCTGGAATCATGAAGGGCTGGTAGATGGGTCAGGAAAAGGAGCCATGGAGATGAGAGTTCACAAACGAGCGATGAGCTGGGAGCTTGGAGGACATGAAGTGGGATAAAGGGTGCAATGAGACTCCCCGGGGTGCGGGAAGCAGGAGAGGGGCGGGGTCTATAAAAACCATGGTAGGTCCTTGGAGGACAGGAGGTGGGGCGGTGAGCAGGCTTCTCTGGAGCACCCGGAAAACTCTGGGGTGTCTTCCTTGTTCCCTGTAAAGATTTCCATGAACTTCCCTTGAGAGAGCCAGGTACACTGTCATCCTGGATTATAAAATGTGAGAAGGATGAGGAGGCAGGAAAGGAGGCTGGGCGGTCAGCAGGGGCAGGTTATGGAGAGCTGTGTGTCTCCTTTGTCCAACAGACCCGGCGTCCTAGCCTTTGTGCTGCGACAGGGGCCGTTGGGAACTCTGAAGATATGGTCTTACTTCCATTGCCACATAACCCTATATCCATTCTGGCTATGACTTCAGGGAGGTAGGGAGCTGTCAGTTGTACACATCAGTGTTCAACCAGATAAACAGTAGCAGTAGGTGATAATACATATTAAGAGATGTATTGTAAGGAACTGGGTTGTGCAATTGTGAAGATTGTCTAGAGAGTCTAAAATCTGTAGGGGAGACCTCCAGGAAGGGCAGATTAGAACTCCTAGGCACAGGCTAAAGCTGAAGTACACAGGTGGCATTTCGCCTTCATTAGGAAAACCTCAACTCTGCTGAGACCTTCAAACTGATTGAAATCATATCCACCCAGATTATCTTGGAAAAACCTCCCTTACTTAAAAGTCAACTCGTTATAAATTGTAATCACATCTATAAAATATCTTAGCAAAACCTAGATGAGTGTTTGGTGGAAAACTGGGGACTGAATTCTAGTAAATTTGATACATAAAACTGACTGTGACATCAGGTTATTTCCTAACACCTCTAGACCCATGGCTTGGAGCTCTTCCTATGAAAAAGGAGGAGTCCATGAAGAATTATAGGTAGAGGAAGAAGATAGTCCACCATGCACTTCAGAAAGATGTGAAACATTCATGCTTAAGTGGTCACAATTCTTCATAGAGAATTTCAGCAAACAGTATAAAAATAAAATATGACTTTCTCCAGTGCAAATCCATGTGAATTATAGTTAGTCTCAGTGGGAAATAAACTAAGTTGGAAAAAAACCCCAAAGAAAAGCTATTCCACATTTCCCTGAATGTTTTAAGAAAGGAAATATTTGTCCAATGTGCAAGGATTTTTAAGCAACAGTTCAAAATTCCCAGTAACTATCCCATCTTCCAGTGAATTCACGATTAATAAATTGGCCAATATTTATGGGCACCTAATTAGTACCCAGAATGCCAATGAAAATAAGAACATAAATAAATAACTACAGTTTCTGCCTCCTCCCCTAGGAGGCAGTCCATCTGGGGAGTCCATCAGTTAGCATTCTTTCAAGTGAAAGTGGTAGAACACCCAACCCAAGGTGCTTCAAAGCAAAAACGGGGTGGTATGGCGGAAGGGAATTCATTAAAGCATAGACCTAAAGTCTGGGTAGACCTCTCACTTCAGGCTCTGTTGGATCCACATACTCTAAGAATATAGTCTGAAATCTGTCTTTTCACATCTCTTGGCTCTGCTTTTCTCTAAGGTGGCTTCACTGTGGGTCCCGTACCACCTTGCATTGGCAGAGAGGGTCACCAATAGCTCCAGGCCTACATCCTGGAGCAGGATCACAGCAGAAAGGTCCCAGGGTTAAGTTTCACTGGATCCATTTAAGTCACTAGCCCTCCCATGAATGAACTGTTGTGACCAGAGCAATGTAATAACCTGGAGACACTAGAGCATGGGTGGGGAGACCCTCCCCCCCAACCACAAGTTCTAAGGGGAGGAGAGGAATGGTCCCCAAGGGAAAATCAAGAGGCTGTTCCAGAAGCAGGAACAGCTATTAGGTAGACAACAAAAGTCAGGGGCCTCTCAAGAAACAGCACAAGTCAAGGTCCAAGAGCCAGCGCAGGTCAGAACCGAGCTGAGGCTTTCATCCAACATCCTGTCCTAACTTCAAGGCTCATTTCCTCATCTCTAAAGAGGGGCTCATAACAACACTATGTCTCCCAGCTACAACGAGTCTTATTAAAAATCAAAAGAGGTATATGCAAATATGCCTTATAAATAAACATTATATGTAAATAAGACATGACGATAGTTTTATTATTAAGAGGGGGGCTTGCATTTGTGCTGCAGAGGGGAAGCAAGGAGAAAGAAAACGGACAGGAAGAAGGACCACTATTCCGGCCAAGTTACGCACACTGAAAAAGAGATTGGTTCTGTTCTGTCAACATAGTTGGTGCAAGCGATCGTTTGTATATTCCAAATTCCCATCTGCTAAGAATGAATTGAAATAATAGTAGTGAGAGTTATAGGTTTGTTCCTTACTCGCTGTGTGATTTGGGGAAAGTCACTTAATCTCTCACGGTCTCATTTCCCTCATCTGTAAAGTGGGACAATAGTAGTACCTATCTCATAGAATAATTGTGAGAATTAAATGAGTCAATATAGGGCATATGCTAAGTGTTCTGTAAATATTAACTATTGTGATTGGGCCTCACACTCATCTGGATTTGTAGGTATACTTATCCCCATTTTTTTTCTGGATTAAAAATTGATGCCTGAAGGAATTAAGTAGATAAGGTAAAATTTGAACCCAGGTCTGACTCCAAATCTCATGTTCTTTCTGTTGCAACAAGGACCTCGTAAATATAGGCAAGCGGGAGGGAGATAAGGGGACAGAGAAGGAAGGAGGGGGAAAGAGGGAAGAAGCATTCATGAGTATCCAGGCCTTAACATGGATTTACTTTACACAGGGGTTAACCAGGTATTCTAGAATATTTCTTTAGCGTGAGATCCAGTGATAGTAACATAAATGGCTTTGTTAGAGGAGGTGTTAGCCAGCACAGAAAGAACGGAAAATTGTAGCAATGTTCCGCAGACACCAGGCTGAATTTAAGTACTCTTCTCTTGAAATCCTTAAACTCTCCACTCCTCCTGACGTCAAGAAACTTGACTCCATTTTTTTTTTTTTTTTGCTAGGAAATTGAGATGGCACACTCCTTTTGTGCGTGGTCCATACCTGTGTGCATCTAGAGGGGCTTACCTCACATCATCTCGTTTGCTGCTAGCCCCAGCCCCAGAGTGGCTGCAGCCTTTCTCCCAGCCACACAGTACAAGAAAGGACAGAGTAGCAGAGCCGTGTGTGAAGCACCTGTCCTCAGCCCAAGCCCCGTGCTTCTTTAGCTCCATCTCAGGCATCTGTGCAGCAGAGCCGTGGTCCAAAGGCGTTAGCCCTGCCTTCCACACTCCATAGAACCTGAGGAACAGCTGTGTCCATCGGCTCCCAGCTCAGCCTCTCTGGGGACGCCCAGGGGTAGCCCTCCTTCTCAAGCGTGGGGTGACGCCACGAGGCCCCCAGGCACCCACAGGGAGAGGAGGTGTAATAAGAGGGGATTGAGCCAGGACTTCCTAGTGAAATTGCTTTGCCTTTCTGTGGACCTATTTCCTTTCTCTATCTCCAGGCAATAAACAGCAATAATTACCTTGTACAAAAAAAAAAAGAAAGAAAAAAAAAAAAGAAAAACACCAAGGAAGTTTTCAAGAGGGGTTTGAGTGAAACGAAAGTGTAGGCATGAGAGTAATCAGGAAAACAGGTGAATGCCAAAGCCTGGGAGTTTGCTGTCCTCCATCAAGGTCGTAATCATAACAATTGCAATAACAGCCCAGAAATAGGCTGTGAGCTTGCGTGGGAGACAGTCTCCCTGACTACATCCAACACTCCTCCCTCGGGGGCCATTCTGCAGGACTCTCCCACTGCATCTGGGCTGTTAAAGCTTAGAGGGAGGGAGGAAGCAGACCCCCCGGGAGACGTGAGAGGTAAAATACATCTGAGGCCAAGGGTTCCCAGCCCTGGCCTTTCTCAGAATCACCTGGGAGCTTGTTAAAATGCAGACTCCCAAGCCGTACACCTAAAGATCCTGATTCTGAACATATGGGGTGAGGCCTGGGCATCCGTGGTTTTAAGCGAGTTCCCAGGAAATTCTGCGGACTGGATGGGCTCAAAAACCACCACTCCAGGTAACTTTCTTGCTATGTGATCTGATGCAAGGGAGACCACCTCTCTGAGCCTGATTCCTCAACTTTAACATGAGGACAACCTACCTATGCCACAGGGTGGTTGTGACGACCAGATGATGTGCAAGCATTAGGAATAAGGAAGGGTTTCACAGTCCACACAGGCTTGTTGAAGGCCTACTAGGTGCCAGGCCCTGTTCTAGATGTAGGGGACACAGCACTGAATAAGACAGAAACTCTGCACCCACTTGGACCTCCCAAACAATAACACAGTAACCATTTCCTAACTCAGATGATGACAGCACCTAGGGAAAATAACAGGGTGGGATGAGCAGGGCCAAAGTGGGAAGGGTTCTATTTCACACAGGAAGAGCGGGGAAAAGGCCTCAGAGATATGTAACTTGAGCAGGGTCCTGAAGGAGGTGAGGTAAGGGAGCGAGCCCGGGAACATCTAGAATATAAGCATTCCAGGAGGAGGGAAAGTCCTGTGCAAAGGCCCTGAGGTTAGAATGTGTTTGGAACATTTGAGGAAAGTAAGTAAAATAGCATGACTGGGGCAAA
The DNA here is from genome assembly GCF_004115265.2 of Rhinolophus ferrumequinum. Taxonomy (NCBI): domain Eukaryota; kingdom Metazoa; phylum Chordata; class Mammalia; order Chiroptera; family Rhinolophidae; genus Rhinolophus; species Rhinolophus ferrumequinum. The sequence continues at coordinate 78,906,440 of NC_046288.1, read as the reverse complement.
AGGAGACAAGGGATAATGACAGGAGCTGAAGTCAGAGACAAACGCAAGGACGGATTGTGGAGAGCGTCGCCTGCCACTGTAGTCACAGAGAAATAGCAGCTGAATCAACACAAAACCAACAGCCCAAATGCACCTCAGTAGGGGGCACCTAAGGAAGCCAAATCCACTCATATCACAGAAAGAACCCTGGGCAGAGGCAGAAACTCACCAAACATTATTGACTGAAAGAAGTAGGCTGCAGAAAGTAGACATGTTTGGGTCCCTTTTTTTTTTAAAAGCAATTAATCTCAATATGTGTACATCTTTGTGTAGAGCCAAAAAAAGGAAAAAAATGTGGAAGGAGGGTGAGTGGGAATCTTTAAGGATTAGGATTCAAAGAAGGACATTTGTGGAGAGGGACTCCCCTTTTACTTTACGGACTTCTACATTGTTTTACTTTTTTATTTGTTTATTTTTATAAACAAATATGTTTATTTTGTAATTTTCAAAAAATACAAAATATGTGTTGGATCCAAAATAAACTGGAATCTGCTCTTCAAATTTTAGGGGTGATGGGTGAGATTATGAGGAGTCTCATGAATCATGAACCATAAAACTTGACTCTGGTACTTTCTTACCCAAGGTACCTCCAAAGTGCCCTAGGTAAGAAATCCGCACCCAATCATATCAGAAACACGCTTAGCATCTATCACTGGCTTCTCATCCTGTCCAAGCCCCTTTATTTGACATCTGAGCATCTTGATCCGATTCAAGCCTTGTCCTCCAACACTGACCCTCACAGACTCTGTGCTGCCAGGATTTCTCTTCTGTGACGACCTTTGCTCATCCTCGGGTCTCTTCTGAGTGAGCAGCGCCTACTCAGACTTCAGGGCTGAGCTCAGGCATGCTTTTCTCCCAGAGGCCTTTTGCGAGCATCTATCCTGAGGTAGCAGCCTATGAGTATCTCTCGAGTACCACACAGTGGTTAGTCACATGACTCAGAGTCACGCTGCCTGCAGTGCTTGTTCCAACGTGGCTGCTCGATTCCTTCATCTCTCTAAGCCTCGGTTTCCTTCTCTCTGGAATGAGGATAACGCTAGTGATACACATGGAGTTGCCGTACGGAGTGAATGAGATGGCCTGTGTGAACACTTCACCCAGGGCTTGGGCACCTAGTAAGCGCTCAAATGTTAGCTACTATCCTCTCAGACTATGTCTGACACTTGATGACAAGTGTTACCTTCATTTGACTCTCACCTCCGTATGTGTGTCTTGCATAACTGTCAGCAACTCTATGTGCGTGAAGTACAGGAATGAATGTACTGATACGTTCCTAGCAAAATTCACAAGGTGCTTTCATGTAATATGTTCCGAGTGCTCATTTAGGATCAGGCACCACTCCAGAGACATTCCCACATATTAGCTCATCTGCTCGTCCCAATATTCCTGTGGGATTAAAACGTCTACTGCTATTATCACATGTTTGTCAGATGACAAAGTGAGCTCAGAACATTGATGCAATTTTTCCAGGGCCATTGCCATTACAGAATGGCAAGGCTGGGATTTCAGCTTGGACTGTCAGGTTCTGGGGAAGTGATGTCATCGTGCTGCTAATATGCGTGCTGGATTTGAGGGAAACAAGGCTGGAGCTAAGACCTCTCCAGCTGTCTCTATGCCCAGGGGTAGTTCAAAGATGCAAGGTTTTATCCTTAGAAAACGTCCAGGGTGGTACACACATTTTTTTTTTTTTAATTATAGAAAGAAGGAGTAACTTGATTGAAGTAAAAAGGAGAACGAGGGAAAACATTTACGGACTGTAAGTTGTTAGAAGACCTGAAGGCAGCAGCTCTCCTGGCTCTTTGAGGGGTAGATGATCAGTGACCCCCCCCCCCCCAGAAATCAGCCGAGCTGATCACAGGTAGCATATGACGCTGTCAACAGCACTAAATTTGGTGCAAAAGAGGATATATGAAAGGAAGCAGAAAGAAACAGAAAAGGACTGAGTTCCGTTGTTTTATTTCCTGGTGAACACAGGAAATCAGAAACCCTTTCCAGCCAGAGACCTTACATTTGCAGATTCTACAAAATTTCCCCTCCAACATTCAAGGAAGCCATTGAAGCCAGCCAGTGTCCCAGACAGGCATGGAATGGTGTGTTCTGCTGCACACCTTCCAGCCAGCCCTCCGAGCCTCCCTGATAGCCAGGCATCCTCCTGTTTGAGACACAAATAGTTGGCTCCTCCTGCCCTCTGCTAGCCAAAGAGGCGAGGCTATGCAGGCGTAACCAACAAATCACAAATCTCGGTGGCTTAAAACAGCAAAGGTTTATGCACTGTTGATTGCTATTATTATTGCTACATATTGTTGTTGCTGCAATATTGTCATTGCTACACCTTCAATGTGGGGCAGCAGAGTAGGCTCAGGGACCTGGTCAACGTCACCAGCTTCCTATACCACCGTATAGCATGAGGTTTCATCATTCACCATGGAAAAGGAAGAAAGCATGTAAGTGATTCATGATGCTTCCACTCACATGTTGCTGCCCAAGCAATTCACAATTCATCTGGCCATGCCCAGCTTTGAGGGGGTGGGAGGGGGTGTCTCAGAAGAGGATAGAACCGGAACTACTGGTAGGTACCCGTGCTGTGTACCTCCCGTAGGATAAGTCAGAATATCCCTATAAAAATCTATTTTCACATTGCGGAGAGCTGAGTCGGGGGTGGAAGGGACACAATGGGAGCGGCCAATAAATGAGGAGGAAACAGGAAGGCTCACATTGGTTGTTTAGGAAGAGTCTCTGGTTGGGAGAGCCCATCTGGAGTGAAAAGGGTTAAGTAGTGCTGGGGAGGGACAGACAACCCATAACTTTATGGGTCTGAGCCACACTGACCCCTTGGAGACCAAAGTGTGAGGCAGACATTCCATGGTTGAGTAGGAGGGCAGAGTCATAGCCTAATTTGGAGCTCATTAACTGTACCCCTTGGGCCCCTTCTGCAGTACTGGTCAAACAGCCGGATGCACCCATTTATATTTGAATAATACCATAAAAGAAACCAGGCTATGAGGGCCCCCGCATGGGTTATTGCCAAGAGGGGGGAAGAGGGAAAAAAACAAATGCCTAAGGCAGATTTTTTAAAAATATTGATCATAAATGATCTATTCATGAGAACAAAGACATTAGTCTCCAATCTTAAATGAATCAACAACATAGTTTTTCAGAAAAGTTCAAAGAAGAAATATGTGATCAAAAAAGAAATAAGACAAAAACTCATTGAAAAGTAAACTGGCAGAGCTCAGCAAACAAATGAAAGATAAAAATAAAGCAATTGTACAGATGAAAGTCAACTCAGAAGCAACAGAAAGTAGATAAATACTGTTGAAAGTGCAGCCCCAGCTTAAGAACTCACATGAAATGAAATAGAAAGGAACAATGAGATAAAAGTGATTACAGACAAGACACTACAAACTGAAGAAAAGGAGGCCGACATACACAAATTGGTATCCTGAACAGAAGAACAAAAGGGTACAGGAAAAATCTTAAAGAAAATAAAAAAAACTCTCTCAAAGTAAAGAAAGTTAGGTATCTCTAGATTTAAAGGCCACGCGGTATCCCAGGAAAAATAAGCAATATTAACAACATCAGGACACTATTGTGAAGATACTGAAATGCAAGGGGATATGTCCTGTCCATTTAAACAGCACAAATCACTACGACATTAGAAAACAACAGAATAACATCCACCAAGTTCTAAGGGAGAAAAGGGTGGCCCAAGAATTTTCTAGTCCGCCAAATTGTGCTGCAACTATAAAAAAAAACAGCCAAATGTTCTTAAACATACAAGAATTCAAGCACTATAGTAACAAAGCCCTTCTTGAAAAATACTTGATGATGAAATCTCAGCATAACAAGATATGAATCAAAACTAAACACCTAGCAATGGAGAAGTCACCAATAAGCTTTCGATCCATTTAAACATAGGAGTGAGGCTAAGTAAGAACCGTTGAAATGAGTTGACAGAACAGATATAAATGTTATTATTCCAGGCGATCCAACAATAATAATGTAACTAGCAAAAATTGGAAGACTGGGGGTGGAAGGGAAAAGCAAGTGCATAAAATCCTTCTCTTCCACAACAGAAAGTAAATACATATTGTATTGAGTGGAAACATACAGTTTTTAAAAAGTGAAATATTTCCAAACTCTGAGTATTTTTTTCATAATTGTCTTTTAACCTTAGAAATATCTCTCAGGAACTATTATCTCTTGTTATAAACAAATACTTATGTGAAATTCAACAATTCCTTCAGTTTGATTCTTACGTCTAGTAAATTCAAGTAGATTTATGTTTAAGAATTTTTATAAAATTAGCATGCATCGTATAAATCTATTTTTGAAACATTATATCTACCAAGGCTTCTGGCTAAATATGTACCTAGAGAGAGGTCTGGGATGATTATCAATCTTGGCGAAATGGTTTCAGAGAAATGGAAGTTTTGTTTTGCTTTGCTTTTTTCCATTGCTCTTTTCTGAAATTCTTTGAAACTTTTTGTATAAGCAGCCATGTTGCCATAAATATCACCACAATCTCATCCAAGTAAGCATGTCTCTCTAGATAATGTCACCTACCTAGCCGATCCCTGAGCTCCACATGTTCCCAAAACCCTACACAAGACTAGTCCAGGGAGAGTGTGCCACGTCACCATATTGCTTCCTCACTGAGGTAAGCAATAAGTTTCGCTCTGTGTTTCTCATTTCCCACATTGAGTGTTGGCCACATCCTTTCTCATCCTCTTATATGAGTCATGTGGTATTAGTTTTCTGGGGTTGCCATAACAATTAGCACAGACTTGGTGCTTAAAACAACAGAAATTTAATCTCACACTTCTGGAGACAGGAAGTCCAACATTAAGAGTTTGGCTTGATTTGGTTCCTCCTAGAGGCTCTGAGGGAGAATCCATTCTATGCCTCTCTCCTTGCTTCTGGTGGCCGCCAGTAATCCTTGGCTTGTAGACGCACCCCTCCAACCTCTGCCTCCGTCCTCATGTCGTCTTCTCCGTGTTTGTGTCTTCACATTCTTGTCTCTGTAATTGTACTTCTCCCTTTCTCTTCTAAGGACACACTGGATTTGGGGACCACCCTCATCCAGGACAATCTCATCTAAAGATCCTGACCTTAATCACATCTGCAAAATCCCTCTTTCCAAATATAAGTTCACAGTCACAGGTGTTGGATAGACATGTCTTTGGGGAGCCCCCATTCAACCCACCATAAAAGCTTTCTGAATGGTGCAGAAACCAAAACTATGTGCCACTGCTTCTATGTGGTTCATGGAAGCAACGAGCAACCCTCTAGATGAGGGTTTCACACAACGCACAGGGCCCGAGGCTGCCTAGAGAGCACAGGTTTGGGAACCAGGCATATCTGAGCACAAGTTCTTTTGCTCCACTTACTTAGCTGCAAGAGTTTGGGCAAATGACTTAACTTTTCTGAGGCTTGATTTTTACCAGGAAAATCAACTCTAATAGGCAAATCACGGTGAAGATTAAATAAGGATTAAAGATAATGTTTACAAAGTGCTTCAGAAAGTGCTTAGACTAGTTTCTTATTATGCTCATGTTCTAAGCTATACTTTAGAGGGATTGTGCTAGGGAGACCCACCTCAGTTATTTCACCATGGAAGCGGGAATGGCTCAAACTCACAGGTATTTGCATGAATCAGTGACCAGGATCCCTTAAACAGTGTGTTCTCTGATCTCATATGCACTTGGGGCTTTAAAGTGGCATTGTCAGAGCAGGCCTGCCTGGAGTAGGGCTGTCATTTCATCCTTAATGGGAACCAAGATAATGGGAACCAATCAGTCTGAGAGAGAAAGAAAGTCCAATCATCTTTGCACCAAAGCCTTTGGAAGGACTCACCTCTCTGGTAAATGATATCTGCAGAGCACTATGGAAATCCGTATCTTGGGTGGCAATTTAATAGCACCCCCCCGTGAGCCCTGATCCACAGCACACAGGCTCCCCAAGTTGGGTTCAGTAATCCTTTCAATTTAAATACACACTGAGATTTTCATAACTTTTATGATTTTCATACTATTCTGTGGAATTACTGATGGAGTCAGTTCCCACTTTTCCTCAGTGATAATCATATCCGTCAGGAATGCTTTGGCTGCACTCAACAGAATGCTGGAGTAACAGCAGCTTAAACTAGTAGGGGTTTTATTTCTTCACAGGACAGAAACTCAGGGGCTCAGACACACATTAAAAGCCATCAGAGACCCAGGCTGCTTCTCTCTTCCCACTATTTCATCCCTAACGTGTTATCTCCCATCCTCACACTTGTCATCAAAGGACAGCAAAATGGCTCCGTGCTTTGAGACATCACCTTTGTGCTAGTCACAGGCAGAGGAGGAGTCAGAGATGTGCCAATTGTGTCTGTGTCCTTTTGTCGGGAAAGCAAAAACCTGTCCAGAATTCTCCATACGATGTTTTCTTATACTTGATTGGCTAGAATTGTGTCACGTGCCTTCAAAGGCCGCCTGCAAAGGAGGCTGGGAAGTGGGCATATATTGCCACCTGACAAAATTGGAATTCTGGTGGCAAAGGAAAGGGGGAATGGATATCGATTTGATAATAGTATCTGCTGCCAAAAGAAACCTGGAAAGCTCAGCACACTGAAATTCAGAAAACCCTGTTCCTTCCTCCTACTCAATATCTGCTGAGAAGTTCTCCCTGCTGAGGGTTTATCATCTGCACAATTTGGGTTTAGGATAAAATTTGAGCAGAGTGATTTTTTTAAAAATGAAAACCAAAAATCATGTTCCTTTCCTGCTTCCTTCAAGAGCTACCCATTGAACTTCAAATAAAATTTAAATTCTTCCCCAGGGCTTCTGAGACCCTGGCATGATAGCCCCCCGCCCCCTTTCACGCCAAACCTCCGCCCCAGGCCTTTGGGGCTCGTTTCTAACACCCTCCCCCTCCCTCTCCCCTGGCCATCACATCTCCTTCCTGTTGCCCATGAGCAGCCCAGGTTGTTCCTGCTGCAGTGTCCTTACAGAGACTACTGCTCTGCAGGGACCACACACACACACACACACACACACACACACACGCCATATTCCTGGCCACACTCTGCGTCATTTAGATCTCCACCCAAAGGTTGCCTTCTCAGAGAAACCTCCTTTGATTTCCTCCAAGATTTGCCATCCTCCTAACTGCTTCCCAGTCGTCCTAGCACTTATTGCCATTTGAAGTTATCACTGCGTGTGTTCCGTTGATGGATGTCTGCCTCCCACTCTACAATGCCACTCCCCGAGGGCAGGGCTGCTTTCTGTCTTATTTGCTTTCTGTCCCCCAGTGCCCGGATCCGTGCTTTGCACCACAGAGGCTCTCTGTAGATCTCTGTTGAATAACTGAGGGTATGGACTAGAGTTAAGAACCCAGATGTCAAATATCCAAGCAGAACCAGCAACAGAGGTGCAAGTTCAGGATAACAAGCTGACACCATAAGAACACAGACGGCCCCCTACGGTACTACATATTAGAAAGGAGAAGATGAAGACAAACAATGTGCTCACTGCCTGCAAAGGAGCACACAGGCCACCTGGGAACACACGCATACACTCACAGTGCAGGGTTTCTATTAGGGGAAGTAAGAGCAAAGGAGGGGTGGGTGGACCACGACAGCTGCCAGCTTCAGACTTCCAAATTGGAGAATGGTACATGAAGATTTCACTAGAGGGATGCGTACTACAATGTTATTGGCAAAAGCGAAAATTAAAAACAACCAAACCATCCGACAATAGGGAATTGTGCTAAGATAAAGTCAATATATCCATATAATTTAAAAAGTACATTGCAGAATTATATTTATTATATGGAAATATGATCACATACAGTAATGACAATGAGATTCAAAAAACAATGCATACAATAGTGCAATTTAAAAAAGAAAAGAGGGAGAGAATATGTACATTTCCAGATGTAGGTCCCAAAATGATAACAAGCTTATTTCTGGGTGGTCTAATCACAGCTGATTTTTATTTTCTTCCTTTTGTTATCCATATAGTCTAACTTTTCTATGACTAGCATGTATGAATAGTGTAATCTTTTTCCGGTTTGGAACAACTGAATTATGATGCATGTCTTAAATCCTCTCTCAAGAGTATGATCAAAACTCTAGATACCAGAGGGTCTTTCCTTGGAACAGAAGAGCAGGCTGCTGGTAAATATAATTCCAGGCACATGGAAATGTTTAACAGGCTCAACTGGGCATGGGACAAGCGTATTGCGAGGACAACACTAAAGGTACAGCCATGGGGTGGCCCTTCATTTCAGGTTCAGTAATGCCATAGGGATCTGGAAAACAGCACCAGAGCCAAATGCAAAATTCTTCTTCTGCCAAACACACTATATTTTCAGAAAGTGCAAATTAGGTATTAATCTCCCATTTTACAGATGAGAATCCTGAAGCCCATGGAGGCTCCGTGACTTGTCTAATGAAAGTTAGACCAGCCCTGTCTAAATCTAAAGACCTTGCTTGTTGCCCTACATCCTCATATGTAAGGTCAGCCTCAAGGCCAAACAAGTAGAAGACACCTGGCAAGCAGTTAACGCAGGGGATGTCATACATTTCTTTTTGGTGTTATTCTGGAACCACTGGTTTGAACAAAATTTTAATCAGAGGCAAAATCAAGTAAGACACTAAATGCAATGTGGTATCCTGGAAATGGCAAAGGGCGTTAGTGGGGAAGCTGGTGAGATTTGAACAGTCTGGGATTAAATACTAAGAAGATGATGATTGATAGATAGATAGATAGATAGATAGATAGATAGATAGATAGATAGATAGATAGATAGATAGATAGAGATATTGATAGATAGAGATAGATGGATGGATGGATAGACAGACAGACAGATGGAGCTGCTGTTGTGGGATGACGGTGATGAGGAGGGGGCTGGCCTATTGAGGTAGAAACCTGCTTGCTCAATCGCCAACACTTCACTCCATCTCTGCCCCAAAGAGAGCTCCAGGTTCTCCTGGGGAACTTGAGGTAGCGTTGAGCTAGTCTAATCAGCTTAAATGATAGATGAGGAGATTAAAGCCCAACAATTGAAGTCTGGACACTGGCAGAGCAGATGAGAAGCCCAGTGTGAAGGACAGGATGTGTTCCCCCCAAATTCATATGTTAAAGCCCTAATCCCCAATGTGATGGTATTTGAAGGTGGGGCCTTTAGGAGGTGATGAGGCTTCGATGGAGCCACGAGGGTGGAGCCCCCATGATGAGGTTAGCGGCTTATGTATAAAAAGAGCAACCGAGACCAGAGCTCTCTCTCTCCACCATAGAACAAGAAGGATATAATAAGAAGGCTGCCATCTGTAAGCCAAGACGAGCATTCTCACCAGGATCCGAATTGTCTGGCGCCTTGATCTTAGACTGTGAGAAATAAATGAGTGCTGTTTCCACCACCCAGTCTATGGCATCTTGTTACAGCTAAGACACCCAGTCTCCCCCAGGCTTGTGTGTCTCCCAGTCCACCGGTTGGTGCCCAACGACACATGGAATTTTCAGATCAATTTTCAATTCCACATCTGCTCAGAAACATTTCTAACTAAAATGTACCACTCTCCAAAATTGTTAGATTTTGCAAAACCAAGAAAGGTGAACTCATTTCATTAAACAACTATGAGTATATTCCAGAAAAGCTCCATGCAACTGAAATACTGTTGACATAAACAGCATGAATTTGCATTTTTAAAATTCGGTTGAGCATCACTGTATTCACTTGAGCAATGGTCCTCGGCCCCAGGCCCTGCCTCCAAATAATCTGGGAAGCTTGTTAAAGGTCCAGGTTTCCGGGGCAAACCAAGGAGATTCTAAGTCATTATTAAAACTTGAAAATGGATCCGCATTTACAATAGATTTCTCGAGGAACACAAATGGGGAATGCGGGATGGATGTAAAAGGATTTATTTTCACTCTATATGCTTTTTGTCATATGAATTTTTCAAACACCACTGTGTGATGCCTACACAAAACTAAACTGAACTTAAAAATTCCCCATGTACCGCCATGATAGGGAGATACAAATCTGGTGAGACGCTGTTGGATCTCTTAAAAATAGAGCATTTTAGAGAATCGGCTGAGGCAGCCTAGTGCGCTAGAGGCACTGAGCTGTTAGGTTGAGACACTGAGCTGTGGAGTCCGACAGCCCCGGGTCTGAAGCTGCCTCTGCCCCAATCAGTGTTCACTTCTCTGAGCATCTCTGGTCTGTAAGATTCATGCAACAGGGCCTACCTAACAGACCTGAGAGGATGAATAAAGACGATAAATGTAAAGCAGTCAGCACAGAGCTTGGCATATAGCAAGGCCTCAATAAATAATAAATATTCTTCTTTTTTTTTCCTCCATAGCCACCTCCCCACCCCACCACATACATACACACACACACACACACACACACACACACACAGACACATTGGAATGGAGGTTACTGATACCATCAGAACTGAACTATTTTGGAAAGCAAAACTGTTCTTTGTTTCATGAAACCAAATCAGTTGATTTAAAGCAAGAAAGTGTATGTGCCTACAAGTCTACACATTCCCTGCTGTGTGCTAATGGCCAAGATTTCTCATCCAGGTTTTTCTGTCTTTAGCACTGATCTAGGAAATTAGAACCCCTTGGACATTTTTATTTGGTTGTAAATGTGTGCATTCATAATTTTTTTGGACCTCTTCCACACTATTTAGAAACTTTGGCTTATTGCTTCATGTTTTTTTAAGCTAATTTTTTCCTTAGATATATAAATATCTATAGTATATTACTAAATATTTGGAAAATAGAGAGGGAAAAAATTCATAATTCCACCACGTTAATATAATGTATGTCAGTATTTTGGTATGTTTTCTGCTGGGCTGTTAACATGTGAGTTATAATCATTATAAATGTTATATTTACACTAAACACAATTTTGTCTCTCAAGTTTTCTCTTAAAAGTATATTGCCAATATTTTCCCTATTTTCCCACAATCTATTTAACAATTCCCCAATTCTCTAACATTTCAGATTATCCCAATTTTTCTTTTTTTGCTATTCTTAATAATACTGCAATGAACATCTTTGTATGTAGATATTTTTATTGAACTAAAAATTATTTCCTTAGGCCAAATTCACACACATGGCAGGTCTTCTAGTTTTCAAATATAAAATTACATTAGAGGATAGTATTTCCCTAACTAGATGAACTTAGAAAAGTCACAATGCTTTCACGTGAATGTGCTTTTCCCCTGGTTTTCAGAATTATCAGGGGCATAACTTTTAGCAAAGCAGAAACAAGGCAGCTTGTGATCTACCAGAGGCAAACAGAATTGTAAAATTTCAAAGGATACCATTTTATTTGGCTGCTACAGCTTCAACAGCAATTTTGAGTTATAACTAAGAGACAAAACAGAGTTTTGAGAAGCATCAGTGCCTGCTATCCAATTTACATCTCTTTTTCCACATGTGAACTGGAAGAGAAAGAAACTACCATTGGCCCCCACTGAAAGAAATGCCCTATGGAAAAGAACATGTATGCTAAGTAAAACAATCCTTCGATACCATTCAACAACTATCTAGCAAATTTCTACTAGCACCATGATGGCAACAATTCATTCACTTTCCATCATTCCAGGGAGACAGTAATTCATTTCAGTAAGAACTCATTTATATTAATAACAATTTATATTTATTTCTTGAGCACTTGCCACATACCAATATCCTAAGATAGATAGATCTATAAGATATATACAGAGGGTGCCAAAAACATGTATACATATTTTAAGAAAGGCAAAAGCTGTATTAAAATTGTAATACTCAATATATACCGATAACAAAAGATGACTACAAGTCACGTTTGACTTCTGCAGTTACAAGACGTACTGAAAGTGGTTACCATCAGCGTAATTTTAATACAGTTTTTTTCCTTTCTTAAAATGAGTATACATTTTTTTGGTGCCCTCTTTATATATCCTAAACATATGCAAACTTTCACACCATTTTATAGCAGACACCTTGAGGTACAGACAGAAGGTACAGACATTTTCTGAAGTTCAACAGTTAGTAGGTGGTAGAGTTGGGCTTCAAACCCAGGCATGCTGGCTTCAGAAATCATTTTGTTAACCAGCCCCAAAGACACCCCCCCACACACATTCTCGTTGTTGCCTGGGGCTCAGGCAGGGTCTCCTGGTTCACTTCTATTGGTTTCTACGGCTGCTGTAACAAACTACCACAAACTTAGTGACTTAACACGACACAGTTCTTATCCCACAATTCTGGAAGTCAGAAGTCTAAAATGCAGTCACAGGGAGAACATTCAAGTGGAGATTATTCAGCCGGCCATGCCTGGATAGTAAAAAAAGCAAAAAGACAACTTCAAAAGATACCGTGTACCTGCGTAGATACTTCTATGCACATGATACAGGAGGGGAAAGCTATTCCATTCAGAATGCCAGCGATCCCACGGAGCCAGCAAGAGGACCCAGAGATAGCATTTAAAAAAACATGTACCAAGACCTCTCTGTTTTGAGCATCTAATATATTCTTCATACTTCACCCACCTTAACTTATTGTATGATCGTAACAAACCTGGCAAGGGGCATGCTTGCCCCCAAAACAGAGACTTGAAAACTGAGGCTCAGATGAATTATGTAACTCTCCTGACATCATACGGCAACACTGGTGGGCAGCAGGCCTGTGATTAGAGCCCCAGTGGCTGTGACCCCAAAGCCCAGGTGTCACCCTCACCGGGACAATGAACACCGGAATTGGTCCCCGAGAATAGCACTAGTAATGGCGGTTTACAGTAATAGGAGGCAGCCCTCCGCATGCCACCTGCCATCACCATTCCCATCACAGCTCCACGGCGTTTCACCACCCGTCTCCTTACTTATTTGTTTGTCTACGTATTTGTTATCTCTCCCTCCACGATGGTAAGGAACTTGTCTGCTGCTGACTGCTGTCCCTTCAGCTGTAAGAATGGGCCAGGCACATAGTAGGAACTGAATAATTGTTTTTGTAATAAATAACATTCCTTTGACCAGAGATAACCAATATGAACAAACTCAACCACTTACACATGGATGGAACACTGAAAATTAACAAACACCCCAAAAAGATTGCTCAACAGCCGAAATAAACAACTCCGGGTCCAAGTGAAGGCACTATTTGGAAAAACCCCTGGAGCCCTAATCCAGAGCCTGCCTTCTCTTTTCTAATCAGTGTGTGGAGCTCTTGATCAGTCTACTTCCTGCTCAAAGGGATATGCTTCAGTTATAGTTGCAATTTAAAAGGAAGATTATGTAAAACACACGTTCCACAGGGGGAGGTACATCAGTATTATAGAATTCAAGGGATTCATCCGTAAAGGTACATCCTCTGTAGTGGAGACAAGGATTCAGAGAGACTGATTACATTTCTCAAACTGACAAGCTGCAAAGCCCTAACACACACTCGTGTGCTTCTCTCCCAGCCCCTACAAATGGCTCATCTCAGCCTTAGGTCCCATGCTCTGAAGCACACATCACTAGACAGAACAGCCTAGACTCCAAGAGACAACATTCTTTAATGCATACAGGACTTTGTCATTATGGCTGTGTGCACGTAATTATTTTTAAATTTTGATGTAAGTATAATGACCACTGCTTTTTTCACTCACACTTTGACCTCAAATATATCTCCCTCAGGGCAACCATTCACTGTTTAACTATTTCTCCCTCTCCCCTTGAGTGCTAAAAGCTTCTTGATGGCAGATAAGTGGCTTAATCACCTTTGATCTTTAATCTTAGTGATTGGCACCTGTGTGTTGGGTGAATAAGTCTTATTATAAAAATAATGCAGGATCATTAAGAATTTCGGAAAATAAAGAAAAGTAGAGAGCAACACACATTGATGTATGATCGTTAAAAAAAATTGCATTATATTTCTCTCTAGTCTTTTTTTTTTTTAATGTAGAGTGTTTTTCTTTTTATTTTTCCCCTTATAAAATCCTAGGCACACATTTGTGTGTTGGGACTTTTTCACTAATCGTTATAACATAAGTATTGACCCATGTCACCTCGTAGTTCTGAAAATTGATTGAAGATAAAGAATGTTCTAACCTGGCTCTTGGGGGTGCAAACAAATTTTAGGCCCTTAGACACATTATAACCTCAACTCTGGTGTGATCCAAAGAGAATTCCGGCTGCATCCCAACTATTATAAATCAGGCTCCAGTTCCCTGACTCTTCTAGAAAATTCCTTCATTTTCCTTCTTTTTCTTTTAGAATCTGTGGCCTAAATGGAGATACCTCCATCTCTTCTCGTAAGCAACAACAGGCATCTACATTTATCCTTAAAACCCTCCTGCAGAAGTCTTCTGGCAAAATATGGTCTCAGGCATTCGGTTCTAGTGCTGTTCTGTTGTGGGTTTTTTTTGTTTTTGTTTCTTTTGTCAAAATAAATGTTTTCATGAACTCACAAAATGTGTTAGTCATAATCATCCGTTGATTAAAAGACAAACTAGGTTTGGGAAAAAAAATTCAAATGTCTTCCATCCTCCAAAGTTGTTCCCCATCCACAGAGAACGGGGGGCCAATGCCTTGAAACCAAACATATTTTTATGAAACCAAACATCATAAAACATGAGTGAGCCTACGCTTACATCACTCAGGCACTAAGATTAATAGACACGCTGAAAGCATTTGCTTCACACTTGCTCAACTGAACAAATACATCTTTTCACAAAACCAATCCAAAATCTTGGCCATTGCCAGATGTCTGAAATCCAAGACTGTTTGCTTTCAAATTCCTCAATGGGAAAAGTGGGGAAGAAGAGAATTTGGGACTCTAACCAAATGTTTAAATCTGGCACCAGGAAGAGAAGGAGCTAAAATTATACATTAAAGAACCAAAAAAAAAAAAAAAAGAAAAAGAAAAAGAAAAAGAAAGAGGAGGAGGAAAAGAAAATACACTGAGATAAATATTCACAAATCTCTTGTATTATTAATGTTTTATTTCTGTGAGAAAAAGGACATTCTTTTCATTTACACAGGATATTGTATGGGTAGAGTGAGTTTGTTCTGTTTTTATGTAGCATTTATGAACTTGTTGAAACCAAAAGGAATGTGCTTATTGACGCTTGCAGAAAATTGGAATACACAATAGAAACGAAAGCAGAAAATACAAATGACCCATAACATGGCAATACAGCCACATTAATATTTTGGTATTGAGGCTTCTCATCTTTTTGATACACACATTATTTTGTAAGCCAAAATGAATGTTCCAATACTACAGACACTATTTGGTAACCCACTTTTTTTCCTAATATACACAATTGCCTTTGTCATTAAATGTTCTTACAGAACATAGATTTTAATGGTTGCAAAAGAGTCCTTTTGTTGATGTGCCATTGACTTAACCAATCTATAACTGTAGAACAAATAACTTATAATGACCCAAAAAAAGGTATATTATTCCGTGATCATCACCACTGTACATATAGCTTTGCCTACATTTTTTTTCTTTAAATTAAATCCCAAGAGTGGAAGTGATAAGACAAAGGGTTGCACAATTTTCGGACTCTTTATATATACTTGTCAATATAAATTTTGCATTCTTGAAAGATTAAACCATTTTATATTTGCACAACCGATAAACACGCCTGCCCTCTAGCTGGTTTGAATTCTGTGCATCGTTACCCAACTACTAAGCCATTAAAACACTAATTTCATTCTGCTACCATTCGTTTATTCATTGGACAAGTGCTTCTCCAGCGTCTATTCTCAGGCTGGAGGCTCTGAACACAGGCGCTGGCACCAGGCACACGCGGTTGGAATCCCAGCTCTGTGTTGGTCCCTGAGTGACCTTCGGCAGGTTCCTCACCTGAGACTCCGTTTTCTCAGCTATGGAACACTCACCCCAGAGGAGATTCTGAAAGTTATCCACGTTGACATGTGCACAGTGGGGGGGCCCAGGGAGGGTCCAGGAGGCGTTGGTGCCTGAGCTCCACTTTCCTGTAGGCCTGGGCAACTACTCAGTCAACGTACCAGCTCTTTCCATGACAGTTTTCCATCGGAGGGAACAGAGACTAATCATGGAGAGCTGATTTCTGCAGTTTGTTAGGTCTCACATGGACATGGCAGTCATTACAAGATAGGAATGGTGGCCATAACACAACGCATCTGGTCTCATGACTTTGAAATCCCTCCTTTTAAAGTCAGAGGCTTGAGTGGAGAAAAAAAAGAGGCTAAAATCTGACCCATGTGGGCTTCAGACTCAGCTGCTGTGTTCTGTTCTCTTAGCTCCATTTCTCTATATGAAAAAATTTCCAGCGATAACTTCAGTAATGGTAGATTTGTTTGGTGTTTGTTTGTTGCTTTAGATCTTTTATAAAGAAACAAAAAAATTATAGGTTTAGCTAAAGCTCCATTTTGATCTTTTCCTTGCTCCTCAATTAACCACTAGTCTGAATCTAGTGCATTTCATTCCCATGCATTATTTTTTACTGAGGTGAAACTTACATGACATAAAATTCACCATCTTAAAGTAAACAATTCAGTGGCACTTAGTACATTAACAAAGTTGAACAGCCACCACCTCTATCAATTTCCAAAACATTTTCTTCACCCTAAAAGAAAATCCCTGACCCACTAAGCAGTCACTCCCATGCCTCATTTCTACCTCCAAGCTTTGACAACCACCGATCTGCTTCCTGTCTCTATGAATTCACCTGTTCTGGAGATTTCATAGAACTGGACTCACAATACGTAGCCTTCTGTGTCTGGCTTCCTTCACGTAGAATAATATTTTTGAGGTTCATCCATGTTGTAGCATGTGTCAGTACCCTGTGCCTTTTCATGGCTGTCTAATATTCCACTGTATGTCTATACTGCCTGATTCAGTTGGGTTGAGTTCCATGCACACCGACTTGCTGCCTTCTGCATCGGGCCTCAATTTTTAATTCAGTGATGATCTGATCAAAGACCCCACTCGCCTAATGTGCAAGCCTGGTGAGAGGTGTAGGCAGGCCGTAGCTGGGTATTCTCACACATGGTCTTTGTCACCAACAGGCCTGGATTTGAGCCACAGCTCTAACATTTCATAGTTACATGAGTGTGCTAAAGGCAACTGGCCCTCTATGTCTTTGTTTCCTTGTTTATAATGGGGATGAAAGAGTAACCACCTCATATGGGGTTGCTGAGTGTAGAACACAAACCAATGCACATAAAACTTTGCGCAGGGACTGGTACACAGTAAGTGACCAATTCAACAAATTTTAAAAACATTTTTCAAGCACCTATCAGAGGCAGACACTGTTCTAGTGGCAGAGGTACAGCAGTGAGCAAAATAATAACCAATGGACAGCTCACAGTCGGAGAGGAAGCAGACAAGAGAAAGTGGAGATTGTCCTCATGTGAAAATAGGGTGAGGTGCCAGAGGGACAGAAAGAAGGCGCTTCAGAGCTACCTGGTGTTGACCAGTGCAGAAGGGCCGTCCCATCAGGACTGAAGCAACAATGTTCAAAATGCCTCCATTTCTCTTTTTACCTCCTGCCATGACGATAACCAGTCATGATCGTGTCTTGCCTGCTTGGCTGCATCAACCTCCCAACGGGTCACCCATCTCCTGTCCCCAGCTGTCTGTAACCCATTCTCCACACAGCAGCCGGAGTACTACTTTAAGCATGACAAAGATGACCGTTTCCTTTGCTTGGGGGCTCCCATTGCTCTTAAGATAAAATATAAACTCTTCAAAGCCCTGCAAATAGGCGATTTGACCTCGCCTATTTCTCTAACCACTTCTATTGTAGGGCCCCTTGTGCTATAAACACCAAGCCACTGTTCTTTCATTTTCTAGAATTCACAAAGCCCTCTCCTGCCCCAGCACCTTCACACGTGCTGTTCTCCCTTCCTGGAGAGCGTCTCTCCTGTCTTCATCTGGCTAAGTCATCCTCTGGAATCCTTTAAATGTCCCTTCCCTAGAGGGGCCTTCCTTGATCCCTCAGATTAACCTACGTCCCTTTTCAGTCCCTTCTTTTTATTTGTAGCACTTGCTGTCTTTCATGTGCATAAAATTACTTACTAAAAAGACATAGCAGAATATAGTGGTTAAGAATTAAAGACTGTGTGGTCTCAGGCAAGGTACTCTTTGAGCTTCAGTGTTTCCATGTATAAAATGAGAATAATAATAGTGACAGTCCCGACTGCTGTCTAACTCCATGACCCACTGCAGACTCAAAGGTCTCGTCCGGGCTGCTCAACAGTGTTGACCAACGTCTGGGCACAGAGTCGAAGACTAATGAGTTTTTGAATGAGTGTGGGGTCAAACCAGGTGAAGAAAGAGAAAGATCATGCAGGTTGAAAGAGAGCAGCAACACGCAAAGTCACAGAGCTACTAGAAAACAAAGTGTCTATAAAAACTAGAATGGTCTTGTCTAACTGAGGACCTCAGCCTATGGTCAGCGGCTGGTCCAGTGGGAGGCTGGATACATCTGTGTGGAATGAATAAACTTTCTGGAGTTAGCAGAGCCAGCTTTCAACTGGATCTGGAAAAGTGGTAGGTTCTAGATAGCCCAAGGAGCAAAGGAAGGCTGGAGGATAGCTAATGACCAGGGCAAAGGTCACCCGTAGGTCTGGGTCAGTGCAGAGGCTTGAGGGGAGAGCCAGGAAGGCTACACCTTGGGTGCGGAAGAGATGGAAATGGGTTTTACCACCTCCCTAGTCACGTGATTCTTTGCTCTTTGAGCAAGGGCTCCCGAAAAATCTTTCTAAGAGTGCTCACTGTTCAAAGACCCCATAGAAGCAGAGCCCTGGGCCCTGAGAGCCCCTGGTGCCCTGGATTCCCAGCCACAGCAGGGGCTGCATTCTCTGTCCCAACACAAAGCTGTCTCTGGTATCCTGCCTGAGCTATCTACCCAGGCACACAACTGTTCCAGGGAGAAAATGAGATCCTTTCAACTCAAGCAGTGTATCTCATGACCTGTATTCAATCTGCCAGGTAGCTTGGGCACCTACTATGCCCAGCACGGTACTAGTTCTGTGGAATTACTAATGAGTAACTCTTAATCCCTGGCTGAGGGTATGTGGGAAATTTGGAGCTACCTGACCCAGAGATGGTACAATTGTCAAAACCACTGTGGAACAAGCTTTGATGTTCTCTCCACGACACACACCTCTGTGGTCAAGCATCA
Source organism: Rhinolophus ferrumequinum (assembly GCF_004115265.2). Taxonomy (NCBI): domain Eukaryota; kingdom Metazoa; phylum Chordata; class Mammalia; order Chiroptera; family Rhinolophidae; genus Rhinolophus; species Rhinolophus ferrumequinum. The sequence continues at coordinate 78,887,252 of NC_046288.1, read as the reverse complement.
GCTTTGCTGACCTCTAAAGTCACTTCCAAATCGGGCTCTGCCTCTGTTCCAGGGACTAATGGTACCTGACTTGTGAGGAGCAGACATTCTCCTGAATTTTGTTTTTATTCGGGGATGGGGCAGTGTAAATGCAGCCTTTTGGAAAGCAATTTGGCAGCACAGACCAAGAGAGACATAAAACATCCAAATCTCTTGACCCAGTAATTCCATTTCTGGGAATTTATCCGAAGCAAATAATCCTTAATAGGGATAAAGGCTTATGAACAAAAATTTTCAATGTAATCTCATTTATAATAGGAAAAATGAAACCAGCTTAATTGCCCAGTAATGGGGGGAGGAGATTAAATAAATTATGGTACAACTACTTGATGGATATTGTTTGGCCATTAATGATTCCAAAAACTAACAGAGGAAACATGGTTATGATATAATATTAAGTTAAAGAAAAAGCAAGCAGATGATCCAACAACAATCCTACTTCAGTGTATATCCAAAATAAATGAAAATGGGATATTCAAAAGTTATCTGCACCCTCATGGTTATTGCAGCATTATATTTTTTTTCAATTGCAGTTGACATACAATATTTTATTAGTTTCAGTTATACAACATAGTGATTAGGTGAAGTAATCACCCTGATAAATCTAGTACCCATCTGACACCATACATAGGTATTACCATATTATTGACTATATTCCCTATGCTATTCTTTGCATCCTCATGACTATTTTGTAACTACCCACTTATATTTGTTAAGCCCTTCACCAATTGCAGCATTATTTACAATAACCAAGATATGGAAACAACCTAAGTGCCCATCAACAGTTGAATGGACAAAGCAGGTGTGGATAATGGAATAGTATACAGCCATGAGACAGAAGGACATCTTGCCATTTGTGACGACATGAAATTACCTTGAGGACATTATGCTAAGTGAGATAAGTCAGAGAAAGACAAACACTGGATGATCTCACTTATATGTGGAATCTAAAAAAGCCAAACAAATAAAAACAGAGAGTAGAATGGTGGTTACCAGGGACAGGGGGTAGGGGAAAAGGAGAGATGTTTAAGGGTACAGACTTGCAACTGGTAGACAAGTAAGTCGGGGAAATCGAATGCACAGTCTACTCAAGATGGACATCAGCGCTATTATAAACATCAAGCTTGCTAAGAGACTAGGTCTCAATTATTCCCACTACAAAAAGAAATGATAATTATGTGACATGAGACAGGTGCTATCACTGCAATGCAATATATTATAACACATAAATGTAGCAAATCAACATGGTATACACCTTAAATTACACAGTTATATGTCAAATATATTTCAATTTTAAAAAAGAAAGAACGAAAAAGCAAGCAGCAACAGTATATGGGAAATATTACAAATCTTTGAACAAAATATATATGTACATACGTACACACAGAACCAAAAAAAAAATAAAATAACAGGAAAAAATAAAATAAACTGGTAACTGAGAGAACTATAAAATGTTTTACTTTTACTTTTCTATCTTTTTATCCTCTACAGATTTTCTTTAATGGTCACATATTTAAGATAAACTATGAATAATTCTATGTGACAATTATGCATATATTCCGCATATACAGCACAGAAAATAAATTTTAAGGTAAACAAGAACAGATATATTTTGATGAAAAACATTGCAAATTATAAATAGAAAAAATATTAGAAAGAAATCACACACAAGAACGAACACACACACACACACACACACACACACACACACAGCCAAATAAAAAACAAAATCTGTTACTCATTTCTATTAGAATCATTGTCAGAGGTTGGGTGTTTTTCTTACCTCTCCTTGCTCAATGGTGCCATCTATCATAGCCCTTTATTCTTGCCTTCCTCCAGTCCTTCTCAACGTGTCAGTCTAAGAGAACTTTTTAGAATGTATGCATGCTCTTATCACTCCCACACTTCCCCTTCACTTGCTTCTTACTGCCTTTCAGATAAAGTCCAAGATTCACAACAGACTTTCACCTTCGCTATAGTCAGCTTCTGCCTCAGCCTTCTTCCTCATCTCTTACTATTCCTCCCACATTCTTCTACTCCAGCCTCCTCACCAGCTTTCTCTCACTTTCTCCAAGCTATCCTGATCTGTCTTAATGCCAGGCTTTTACTCAAGCCATTATCCTGTCCCTGGAAAGCCTATTCTACCCCACTCTCACACCCGTTTTCTAAGATAGTACTTCAAGTCTTAAAAAATTGCTCAGAAGTTATTTCCTCAGGGAGAGATTCTCTAACCATGTAGATAAGATTATTCTGAGAACACAGATCAAGAACCCACTAACAGTGTCACCAAAGACATGCATTTCCCAGCCCCAGCAAGAAAGAACTCTAAACTCTATTTAAAAAATAAAGAAATGAATGACGTCTCTGACTCTGACTTACAGTTGCTTCTCCCTCCACCAACAGAAACCACATTTCTTCAGTGGCCATAAGAAAAGAAAAACAAATCTCACTTCTTACTTCACCCCATATACAAAAATTCAGAAGGGTCATAGACTTTACTGTAATGCCTAAATCTATAAAACTTCTAGGAGAAAATATCTGTGACCTTGGGTTTGGCGAAGATTTCTTAGATAAAACACAAAAATGCTAACTATAAAAGAAAGAAGTTGATAAATGAAACTTAAAATTAAATACTTCTCTTCAAAAGACTGTTAATAAAAAAACAAGTCAACTCATAGACTGGAGAAAATATTTGTAAAATATACATCTCATATGTATGTAGAATATATAAAGAATTCTTACAACCAATAACAAGCAAGTAAACGACCCCAAATGAGAAGATTTGCACTAATTCTTCACCAGAGAAGATATATGGACGGCAAATACGCATATGAAGAGATGCTCAACCTCATTAGGGAAAAGCAAATTGAAACCCCAATGTAATACCAACACACACCAATTAAAATGGCTAAAATTTGAAAGCAAAATCAATAATACAATGTGCCAGCAAGAATATGGAGCATACATTGCTACTGAAAACACAAAATGGCACAGCCTCTTTGGAAAACAGTTTGGCAGTTTCCTATGAAGTTAAATGCACTCTTAACACATTACCTAGCAGTCCCTCTCCTAGGTATTTACCTACAAGAACTAGAAACATATGTCTACACAAAGACCTGTGTGTGAGTGTTTATTGCAACTTTAATTCAGAATAGCCAATCATGAGAAACCAACCTAATACCCACAGCTGGTACATGTATAAACGAATAAATTTTCACCCACACAATGGAAGAAACATTAATTACTCTCAAAAGCATTATGCTCAGTGGAAGAAGACAGACTCTAAACTCACTGTACTGTACAATTCCATCCATGTGACATTCTGGAATAGGCAAAATTATTGGGACAGAAATAAGATCAGTGGTTGCCAGTGGCTAGGGTGGGAGCAAGTTCTGACTACCGAGGGGCAGGAGGAAACATTTTGGAGGGAATGGAAAAGGCTCTAGTCTGTGATGGTTGCACGACTGTATACATTGGTCAAAATTCATCAAATTGTACTCATACAAAGGTGAATATTACTCTTTATAAATTATAGCTTTAACAAAATAAGAATGGCTCTTAGGTGTGATGGGGAAGGGTCTTCCTAATCCAGGTTCTGTGAAATTGGGCAGATTTTTGTCCCCAGTCAACTGAGCTGAATACACCTACTTTTCTTCCTAAATGTCTCAAATTCATCCATCCTACCTTCCCTCGGGTAAAATAAACAGAGGTGGTGTGTTTCTCCTGCAGACCAAAGGCGCAGGGACAAGGCACTCTCCTCTAATGTTATGCCTTGTCCATTCAACGCTAAACTTCCAAATTGCACATTGTAAGTTTTCCATTCTCATTGCTATTGAATGTCATGAAGAGAGACTAGTAAGCCAAACTTAGAAATAATCCTTGGATTCTAGGCAACCCTAACGTGACAACATGATCACTTGCAAAGAGGAGTGTTTTGGACTCTAGCTCTGCCCTTACCAGTGATGTCAATCTGTCCCCTCACTTATCAGGGAGAAGTGATAGCCGCTACCTCCTGGGCTCATGGTAAAGAATAGACAAGACATGCATATAAAGCACTTAGGACAGTGTCTTGACATAATAAACTCTTGATAAATGGTAATTTTATTTTATTTTCATCTTTCAAAGATACGCATCTCAGAAATAATTTAAAGTGTCCATCAATGGATGTATGGATAAAGAAAACATGAGATTATATAATATATATACATATATACTGTATATATGAATATTACTCAGCCATAAAAAGAATCAAATTTTGCCAATTGTGACAACATGGATGGACCTTGAGGACATTATGCTAAGTGAAATGTCAAAGGCAAGTACCATGTGATCTCACTTATATGAGGAATCTTTAAAAAAATATATCAAAAACATAGATAAGTCATAGATAAAGAGATCAGACTGGTGGTTACCAGAGGAGGGTTGGGGAGTGGGATGAAATTGGTGACGGGAGTCAAAAGGAACAAACTTACAGTTATAAAACAACTAAGTACTTGGGATGCAACGTACAGCATGGTGATGACGGCTAACAATGCTGTATTGTATTTTTGAAAGTTGCTATGAGAGTAAGTCTTAAAAGTCTTCATCACAAGAAAACAACAATTGGTAACCATCTGTGGTGCTGGACGTAAATTAAATATTGTGGTGATCATTTCGCAATACATACTTTACATTGACACAATAGGTTGTACACCTACAACTAACAAGTTATATATGAATTCTATCTCAATTTTTTAAAAAAAGAACACACACACACACATACACACACACACACACACACACACACACACCCCCCAAAGATATGGCATCTCTGATATGCCAAACATTTCTCAGGAAAGTGTCACTGTTAGCTTTCCCATTCCAAAACTCTATCGAGGGTTAACTAACATTTTAAAGACAGCTCAGGTTCTCTAGTGTTTCCTAAAGAATCTTAGGACAGTCTGACAGGTTTTGTTAGTGAAAGCCAAAGACTGGAACACCTCGCACCAGCAGCACCCGTCCTCTACGTGTGGCGAACTGCAGACCAGCTCTGCACCGTCTGCTTTCCCACCACACAGGCCTGCAGACAGGCTTTAATGAACGTAAGTCCTGGAATTTCTGTACCAAATCATCAGAGAGCTCCCCCTGCCCTCTGAAAACGTCACTGAAAAACACTGAGGCCATATAAAATTACATTTTGGAGGTTTTAGTGCCTAATATAGCAGTTTGCGTTAAAGTGCTTGTAAGACATTTTGTACTGATCTAAAGTATGCTCGTTTTCGGTTCAAAGGCCTCAAGGGCCAATGAAGATGCATGGTGTCACTCTGTTATGATCCAAGATGATAAAAATTCCTAGGTTTTCCCAGAATAGTTATGGTATAAATGATGTGAGGTGTGGAATTTCCTTCAAAACATACAAAATGCAGGGGTGGGGGAAAAGAGAAGACAAGTGAATAGGGGTGTCTGTGGAACAATACTCCCCTTGGGTACCTGTTAAGCTAGGTGGTGGGTGCATCAGAACTTGTATCATCTCTACTTTAATATGTTTGAAATTTTCCATAATTCTTAAATTTTTTTCTTATGATTAAAATATGAGAAGTGATGTCTGGGGCATGAAGGCAAGGGTCAAGTATTATGATGTGGGATAACACTACGTTGTTCATTTTCACTTGTCCACAGTAATAGATATTTATGTCTCTAAAAAATACTGCAGTGTCTCCTCCATGAATCAGGTCTTGGTGAGAGGCTCTGCTATGCGGACGAGAGAATCTTGGAAATGATATAGGGATCCCGAGATCAAATACGGTGCTGTATATAAAAGTCAACTTTAGGCAAGTCACTTCTCACTGAACGTGTTTTCTCATCTATAAAGTGGGGAAATCAGGCTGCTGATCCCTGAGGCTTCTTTATCCTTAATAACATGAAACTCCCACCGGAAGGTGAGCTCAATGGCAAGTGTTTCTGTCTTCCTCTTTAAACGCCTTATCTACAGGGCCTGGGTCAGCGCCTGGAACATGGTAGGGACCAATGACATTTGTTCATTCAATGAATGGGTGAATTGCCTCTTTTTAAATAGGCTAACTTCTTTTCTCATAAGGATTCTCATCTTCCCCTACAACAAAAGCAGATTCCATTCAGAAACCAAACTGAGTCTTCATAGCTTGTTGAACTACGTTGAAAAGCCAAGAAACTGTCAATAGACATCATTTCTACTTATTGTAACTGCTCTCGGCTTGAGGGAGAGTTGACAGCCTGATCCATAAAACCGTGCTCACGACCCTTTGGGGGCTCCTGCCACCCTCTGGATCCAGAACAGAACCCCCGATGGCCAGCAGAACCCTGCCTGGTGCAGGCACATTCTCCCTCCAGGTACATGCTCTCTTTTACTCCTTTCAATGGCCTTTCAAAATCACCCTTTTCTACCTCAGGGCCTTTGCACATGGCATTCCGTCAGCCGGGAGGTGTTTTCCCACCCCTCTTCCTGGTTACTGCCTACTGCTGTTTCTTATTTCAGGGCAGAGGTCATTTCTTTAGGCAAGTCATGACCAGGTCGTCCTGCTAAATGCTCTCACAACATCTTTACTTTTCCTTCAGAACACTCTCCAGAGTGTACTGAATTTATCAAATGGTCTTATCCGTCCTGAATATGATGTAAATAAGAAACAATATAATTTTTCTCCTATCATTTTTTCTAGTCAAAGTCTGTTGGATCTTTCTTCCCTGTCCTTTCATATGTACCCTCTCAGGGAAATTCCTTATCTTTCTGGTCACTTTCAGTTACATGAACAATCTCATTAGTCAATTGTGACTCATTTTCGGACATTAAAAAAGATAAAACTAAATCAAAACTTCATGATAGTTGCAAGGCTTTCAGTTTCACAGCTCAGTTTACACCGCACCAGAGAACAACACTGTTTGTTTCTTGCAGGCACCTCTAATACTATCAGAGAACCCTTGGGGTCTTGGGCACTTGGCTAAGGGGTGGGTGTCATTCCCCTTTTCTGTCCCTCATAGGGAGACAGGGGAGAGATACTCAGGACTCCATCACCAGCTAATAGCCTTCTACCTTGATGGGTCTCTTTAACCATTAATCTTTTTGAACTTCTAGTCTCTCTTATGTGGATTGAAGGTGGATGGTGGTCAGTGTCAGATGCAGCTGATTTTTGGCAAGTCTTAAATGAATGGGCATGGATTGCCCACTGTTCTCTGCTTTGGGTCCTCAACTTAAACTCCAAGATGGTGGGAAGTCCCAGTTAACTTCCTGGTAAACAGAGTTTTGTGATGATTTGATGAAAGTCATCTTCTCCACTAGACTTTTCCTCTCTAAGGGCTCCGTGTTTTGCTCTCCATTGAATACGAAGACCAAGCATTCAGAATCTGGCATATAGCAGCAGCTCAGTAAATATGCAATCAGGCAATGAATAAAAGAACAGGATGAAAGAGGGAGAAAACGATTTGTGTCACTGAAACTCCCTGGTGTAGACGGTTTACCATAGGAGGTATGACTTGAGCCAGAGTAGATAAGGCAAAGATCCCCATCCGAATTCCCCATAGAGCTTTTGGAAGCTATAAACGCTTAGACCTGGCCCACTGGGGTGCTGATTCAATAGATCTAGCTGAGAATCAGTGAGCTAAAGTGCATGAGAAAGTCCAAATAACGTGCCAGGAGGGCTAAGGGAAGGCAAGGCTGTACATGGGTGAGAGTAACAGGGAGACTTTCTGGCAAAAGCAATGCATAAGGGCAAATGTGAACAGGTGAAGAAAAGGGCACGGGACGGCCATGGCGAGCAGGGACTTGCAAGCCAGAGGAAGTGACATAATTACCAGGGAACAAGGAGGGGAGAATGAGAGTGGTGGTGTTTAGGGTACAAACTTGTAGGGAGTGGTAAATAAGCCATAGATATCTAATGCACACTATAATGAATATAGACAATATTATTGTACTATAAGTAATATGATAAGTATAGCTATAATGTCAATCATATTATAATATATAAATGTATCAAAGTGACACACCATACATCTTAAACTTGTACAATGTTAAATACAAATTTATTTAATAAAAATATCCTACTCTAATTTAGCAAAAAACTGTGCCTCACTTCTGTGTTCAAGGCATTATTTTTACCAGCCTCTGATGGCACTCAGATCTTGGCCAGCCAACAAATTCAAAAGATTATTCTCTCTAGATGGGTGGGTGGACAGCTAAGGTAAAATGAAGCTTAGCACAGTGGGCAGCCCACCAGTCCTCTTGGCAAATTTGTGGTCAGCGTCCACTTCCTGCACTTTGGAAATCTGTCTTCCAGTTAAGCATCTCAATTGCTTGGGAAGAATAGTGGGGAAAACAAGAAAAAAAATTATTTCAGTCACTTAATTTCCACAAATGACATCATGAATTATATATGGCTGTTGCTCAGGAGATATAAGAAGTAGGTATCAGAAGGAAACAAAGAAATTGATTGCGTTGAAGATGAGTTGTCATAGGCTTTGGAGAACTATTCTGCCTTTTGAGTTGTTATGATCAGTTCTCTATAGCAACAAAGACATATTAGTCTTCTAAGAATACCCAATCATTTATCCATTCAGCAGAGAACAAAGAAAACATCAGTACAGTACTCATAACCTTCTTTCATTTTGCAGCACATAGAGTGAGAGGCCCTTTTCCTGCCATGTTTATCAGAACAGGGACATCCCTCCTTGTTTTTCCATGAGACACCACCCAATGTCCAGAACCTGAAGACTCTACCATGAAAATTCTCAAGTAAGGAATGACTGTTTTCTGTTAATAACTCATTTCCAGTCAGTGAGTAATTTTTCTCCTGAAACATCCACTCAGTGAAAAATAGAGGAGAAAAAAAATAAGTAAACAATCTGGAAAAGAGGTCACGACACACAGAGATGGAGGAGCCTCTAAACTTAACAGTCGACAAAGGCAGGCGCTTAGGGTTTATCCCAAACAAAATCGTAATTTTAAGGTCCCCTGATTGCATCTCACCCGATGAATGACTTCCAGGGCCTCTGGCTCTTGGGACTACAGGAGAAAATTATTTTTAGTGCAAGTATTTGGAAACCCCTGAGAACTTGGATTTGTTTTTCTGTCTGGTACCAAAGCAAGTTTCACGCTGAGCTCTCATGAAAGATCCTCGGTCTCTTGTGGAGTTAGAATGCTGGAGCAACCCACCATCTCAGAGCAAGGTATGGTGTTTACTCTTTTTGTTGAATTTTTGGCAAATGTAGACACAATGCCCATATCATTATGGTAGCTTTGGAGGGCATTAAATAGACAGCTGTATAAGAAGAATCCATGAAAATGAAGACCTGGGTCGAAATCTCTGGTCTGACACTAGACTGTGACCATAAACAAGTTACCTGACTTCTGTGGACACTGGCTCCCTGTCCTATCTACTACACTAAAGGGTCTTTGGGACGATGATATGGATTTGACATTGCTCTGTTGACGACAAAATGTTTGATAAATGACAATATTTATTGCTGTTGTGACATCATACATTTTACATAAAGCAGCCAAAGCTTTATAAATCATGAACTGTTGACAAAAATAAATATTGATGAATAAATATTTTTCTTTCTTCAACCTTTGTTGAGTCTCGACTGTAGACCCATCTTTGTCCTAAATATTGGTGATACAGAGTTTATATTTTAGTGAAGAAAAAGTAAATAACTAGTCCTAACACAGGGTAGTATGTGAATTTGTAGGTTGAGTAGTGACAGGAGAAGGGAATTCATGGCCAATGGGAGGAGCAGCTCTGAGAAGGGAAATTGGAGCCCCAAAGGCAGAGCTGAGGAACCACAAAGCAGAAGGACCTGGGGTGTGAACACCAAGGTCTGTCCCCATTCTCGCTCACAGTGCCACACCTAGTGCAGCTAGAGAGGGAAAAGCCTGCTATTGTGAAATCTTTTCCTCCGCAGGCCAAGGATATGTCTCATTTTGGCCGCCCCTGGTTACCTATCCTCTTCCTAATGATTTCCAGGCAAAAACACATTTTCAACTTGAATTAATAATCAAGTCCAGCCTTTGTCATGAAGTAATGTTAGTTTCCCTCAAATGATATAGAGGAAAACTCAAAAGTTTGGAGACCAATAAAAAGCCCAGTTCAAATCCTTCTTGAGCCACTTTTATGGCTGTGAGGACTGGAGCCCTCAGTCTCAATTTTCTTATTTAAAATCAAAGTGGTGCGGAGAGTAGTTATCGTTAAAACACCGAGCACAGTAGCAAGAATACTAATATGCTTCCTCCATCTCAATATTTTCTGTTTTGTATTTTTTCACTGTGGTTAAATATACATAACATAAAATGTACCATTTTTAAGTGTACAGTTCAGCGGGATTAAGTACATTCACATTGTTGTGTGACCATTATCCATCTTCAGAACTTTTATCTTCCCTAACCGAAACACTGACTCCTCTTTCCCTCCTTCCCCTAGCTCCTGGCAATTATTATTCTATCTCTATAATTTTGACTGTTCTCATTACATGAGGTCTGCAAATTAAGTTTGCAAACTTGTTTACAACAATCCCTTTTTTGATATCAGAGGGATTATTCATTATGAATTTGTACCATCTGGACAAACAGTTAACCAAGTTTACTATTTGAAAGTGCTGAAAAGGCAGTGTGAAAAAGTTAGATGACCTGAACTTTTTGCCAACAATTCATCTCTTGCATCACAACAATGCACCAGCTCACACGGCACTGTCTATGAAGGAGTTTGTAGCCAGTAAACAAATAACTGTATTGGAACACCCTCCCTACTCACCTGATCTGGCCCCCAATGACTTCTTTCTTTATCTGAAGATAAAGGAAATATTGAAAGAAAGGCATTTTGATGACATTCAGGATATCAAGGGTAATGTGACAGCTCTGATGGCCATTCCAGAAAAAGTTCAAAAATTGCTTTGAAGGGTAGACTAGGCGCTGGCATCAGTGCATGGCTTCCCAAGGGGAGTACTTCGAAGGTGACCATAATGATATTCAGCAATGAGGGATGTAGCACTTTTTCTAGGATGAGTTCATGAACTTAATTGTCCGACCTTGTATCATATAGATAGAATCATACAATATTTGTCTTAGCACAAAGTCTTCAAGATTCCTCTATGTCAAAATTTTCTTCCTTTCAAAAGTTGAAAAATATTCCATTGTATGCATGTGCCACATTTTGTGTATTCATCTGTCGATGGACACTTTGGGTTGCTTCCACCTTTTGGCTACTGTGAACAATGCTGCTATGAACACGGGTGTACAAATATCATTTTGAGCCCGTTTTCACTTCTTTGGGGTATATATCCACAAGTGGAATTGCTGGATGACATGGTAAAACTGTATTAAATTTTTGGAGGAATCATGAGATTGTCTTGCCTAGCAGCTATACCATTTTACATTCCTTCCAACTACAGTTTTTATTTTTTTTCAGCTTTACTGAGATATACTTGACGTATAACATTGTGTAAGCTTAAAGGGGGTGATGTGAAGATTTGACACACATGTATTATGAAATGATTACTACAATTAGGTTAGTTAAAACATTTATCACCTCACATAATTTTTTATGTTTAGTAAGAACATTTGAGATTTACTCTTAGCAACTTTCAAGTATGTGATACAGCACTATTAATTATAGACACTATGCTGTATATTAGGTCCCTAAAATGTACTCATCTTATAGCTGGAAGTTTGATTATTTAACCAACATCTCCCCAGTTCTCTCACCCTCCAGCCCCTGACAACCTCTATTTTACTCTCTGTTTCTATGAATTCAGCCTTTTAGATTCCTGATATAAGTGAGATCATACAGTATAGTATTTGTATTTGTATTATTTGTATTTCTGCCGGACTTATTTCACTTAGTATAATGCCTTCAAGTTTCATCTATTTTGTGGCAAATGGCAAGATTTCCTTCTTTCGGTGGCTGAATATATATCTATATTATATATGAGATTATATATTATACACGTATAATATATAATTATATAATATATATGTGTATATATATTTTATGTAAAAGTATTTTTTATATAAACCATTTCTGTATCCATTCATCTGTGAATAGACACTTAGGTTGTTTCTATATCTTAGCTACTATAAATAAACTTGCTATGAATATGGCAGATACCTGCTTTTCGTCTGGTACGAAAGCAAGTTTCTCACTGAGCTCTCATGAAAGATCAGATTTATCTTTGATATTCTGTTTTCACTTCCTTTGGCTATATACCCAGTAGGAGGATTACTAGTGGTTCTAGTTTTAATTTTTTGAGGAAGCTCCATACTGTTTTCCATAGTGATTGTACCACTTTACATTCTTAAGAACAGGGCACAGGGATTTCCTCCTCTTCACATCCTTGGCAACAATTTGTTATCTCTCCTCTTTCTGATAATAGCCATTCTGACAGGTGAGAGGTGATATCCCATTGAGGTTTCAATTTGCATTTCCTTGATGATTACTGATGTTGAGCTTCATGTACTAGTTGGCCATTTGCATGTCTTCTTTGCAAAAATGTCTACTCAGATCCTTTGCCCATTTTCAATCAGATTATTTGGTTTTTGCTATTGAGTTTTATGAGTTTTTATGTATTTTGGATATTAACCCCCATCTGATATATGGTTTGCTTTTATTCTCTCCCATTCTGTAGACTGCTTTTCATTTTGTTGGTCATTTCTTTTGCTGTGCAGAAGCTTTTCAACTTGATGTAGTTCCACTTGTCTATTTTTGCTTTTGTTGTTTATGCTTTTAATGTCATATCCAAAAAATTGTTGCCAAAAACAATGTCGAGAATTTTTTCCTATGTTTCCTTCTAAAGGTTTTACAATTTCAGGTCTTACATTTAAGTCTTTAATCCACTTCCAGTTAAAATTTTGAGTGGTGTAAATTAGGAGTCCAGTTTCATTCTTTTGCACGTGAATATCCAGTTTTCCCAACACTATTCACTGAAGAAACTATTCTTTTCCCATTGAGTACTCGTTGCTCCCTTGTCAAATGTTAGTTCTGTCTATGTATGGGTTTATTTTATTTTAAAAATAAAGGAAAGATGCTATTTACAAAGGGGTCTCAATCTATGGACACATTTTCTAGAAGTTCAATTTTTGCACTGATTTATTCAGTATTACTTTAAGTGTTTTCCATGGCTAGTTTAGCAAGAACATAGGGTATTATCCCTGAAAAAAAAACACTTACAAAATGCTGTACAGTACATTCCTGTCTACAGATTCAAAACACCCACTAACAGGAAGGCTCTGAAGTCTATAATACCACAAAGTGAATTTTTTAAGTATGTGTTTAGAAAACTAAGAACTTATTACTTTGTAATCCCTACAGAAAAATAGGATGGAAGTTCATTTACAATTAACATAGAGGACAAATCTGTTTAAGATTAACGATATTTCCAGAACTCTGATTTTTCTAACTCCAATGAAGCATAATGGTGGAAATATATATTTTAGCTTATATTCTATATAAATTTACATAACTCAATGCACTCCTTCAGAGCATTTTATATGAGAAGTGTCTGCTAAGGTTCATAAGGTTTCTTTCTGAAGTTTTGAAAATGTTCTAAAATTAGATTACAGTACACATTGAGTTGTAAACTTTAATTGGTCCATTTTATGCTGTGTAAACTAAATCTCAATAAAGCTGCTTTAAAAACATTATTATTTTTTATGAACCCATGACAAACATAGGTCAGTCCCAGCCAAAATAACCAAACTCTTTGCCAACCAGTGGGGCAGTGGGTAAAAGATGAATCATTTAATATAAGGTGTTGAAATATAAAGTTGGATTCCTATCTCACACTTTTTATCAGAAAAATTCTAATGGGTCAAATTTTCAATGTGAACAAATGAAACAACAAAAGAACTGAAAGAAAAGTGGGAGGATTCTCTTTTTTATCTTGAAGTAAGGAAGACCTTTCCAACACAATAAATGGAACCTCAAATATGTTTTCATGATAAAAATATTTTTAAAAATACATGAACAAAGTGAAAAGGCAAACTAGGAAAAGCTTTTTACTGATCATGCCATAAATCACATGCATAGAATATATGTATGGAGATATTCATCACACTAGATGGAGATGTTCATTGCACTATTGTTTATAGTAACACAAGAATGAAAATATCGCCAATATGCATCAGTAGGAGACTGGTTAAATACAGCACATACATATGATGGCTATTCTATAGCCACTAAAAAAGGAATGAGGCAACTCTACGTATACTGATAATAAAAGGATCTCCAAGCTATGTGAAAAAGCAAGGTACAGAAAGTTGCGTACCATATGCCAACATGGAGAAGGAGGACAGACACACAAAAACCTAGCAACAGTGATTGCCTCTCAAAAAGGAAATTGCATATGTGGGAGGGAGAAGAAATTTACCTTTCATTGAAAATTCTTTTTAAAAAAACTAATTCATAAATGTGCATGTTGCATCTTTACAATGAAAATAAATGTTTAAAACATTTTAAGTATACTACACCATGTAAAATTAAAACAACTCAAGTCTTTTATTTGTATTTCTCAAACACTGAGAAAGGGACCCACAGACCCCAGAAATATTTCTTTGAATTCTCTATTTTCTCTGTGTTTGGTAATATTGTCACATTCCATTCTCCCCATGTTTTTGACAAAACTCACACCTTCCTCCCACCCCAAATCTTCTCTGTTTGGGCTTTGCGCCAAACACTGTTGCAGGTGGTTGGAGACATCAATCCATGACTCAAAGAATGTAGAGCTTACATTCTATCCGATGGAGGTACATAAAATTAAAAAAGAATACTAAAGATTAGAATAATCTAGTGAGTTAGAGGGTGATGACTACAATGGAAAATAGAAAAAAACGAGCAGAATGAGGGACGGTCCGAAGGGAGGAGAGGTGGCTTGCAATATTAAATAAGGTGGTAAGAGTTGGCTTTATGACATTTAAGCAAAGACTTGAAGGAGATGAGAGAGTGAGATGTGTAACCGTCTCGGGGAACAGAATTTTGGACAGAGGGAAAAGACAGTGTGAAGACCCTGAGGGCACGCATTCTCAGTGTTTTTGCGGTACGCCAAGAAATTCAGTGTGACTAGAGCTGAGAAAGTGGAAGGGAGGGTAGTATATGAAGTCGGGGAAGAAGGAACGTGGGTGCTCCGTGAAGTAGGACCTTATTGACCATCGACTATGAGACTTTTGACTTTTAAGGAAAATAAACCACCATTACAGAGTGATGCCACTGTCGTTTTACCTTACAATCCACACCCCGTTATCTTCCTGACAAACTGAGTGCCAAGATTCGACTAGCCACTCAGCACCACACCATCACCACACATCAGGCACCACAGCGCCCCTCCACCCCCCAGTTCTGATGAGGATTGTTAGTGGATAATCATTTTGTGTACCTTTCAAAAGATTTTTAACTGGAGACGCTTCCAGCATTTAGATCACTGTGCAGACAATATTCTACAGTACTTGTCAACGCAAGGGCAAACCATTTGCTCAATCAATGTATTTGTTTCCGTTTGAATTTATTCCTGCTTTGAGCACCTTGTTGCCTGGCTATTGGAAATGTTAATGTCCTTTCTGCCAAGTATATCTTTTACATTCAGCCTCCACCATCCAAAATAACCTGGACCCTTACCACGCCTTCTTCATAGACTGAGCCCTAATTACTGGTATGCTCATGTCTTCAGAATCTCCATCACAGTGTCTGAGATGCCACTGCCCAAGGTGACTTTTTTCCAGATAATTTCAAGTCCCTCTTAGAACCAACGCCTGGCCTCAGATACAGCATCCCATCCTATGTCTGGTAAAAAGCCTTTTTATGAGTGTCTTCTATGCTCATCTCTTTCTCTTTCTAGTCCCTTCTGAAAGCCTCCTCTCATCAGTTTTTTACAAGAACGAACAATGTAATCATTGCATCTTGTTTTAACTGTGGCGGGGGTATGGATATAAGGTTCTCTCCGTTTCCTTCATCTGAGGCACGTTTGGAAGGGCTGGCATCTTTATCAGATCTGCCAGGCTTTTCAGAAAGTGCCTTAATCCCAGCTGAGCAATAGGACCAGTAATTTTGTGTGTGTGCCGTATGACAAATCAATCAGACAGCATATGGCAAAGCTGTTCTCCTTGATTTGAGGGAGGGAGGGCCCACTGGTAACATGAAGATTTGGGCGAGGATACAGAGACTATATTTGGATACATTGCTTCAGTTTTTCACTAATGAGATTTCTAGGAATCAGACCTGTTTCAAACCACATGCGCACACTGTTTTTCTCGGTTTGTCATTCCTATGCTCTGGCAAATTTCTGGGTCTCATTCCAAGATGTTGCAATTCCCCCATGGGTACCATAAAAGCGATACAGTGTGCCTGGTTAATTTCCTGTTGTGGTTGTCAAAAAGACAAAGAAACTTCATCCAATTGCTTTTCCCAGATTTTATAATTATTTCATTTGGGTAAGTATATGCCAGGCGTATATATCAAGCATTGTACAGATTTCCTATTAAAGCACAGGTCCAACTATCCAAAAACTGCCAATTTACACCACCCCAGGATCACATGTATACATTCTCCCATCCAAGACTCTGCTAATCTTAAGGATCATTTAGCACAGAAACCAGGTGTCCCTAGGCTACACTGCCCACCCTCAGCCTATATGCCAAGTGTCATTCTAAGAAGTGATCCATCACTCTCAGCTGCCAGGCTTTGCGGAGGAGAAAACCAAGTCCTATTAGATCATAGAGAAGATACCTGTTGCCTGCTTCACGAGGAGCACGTGGCACTATGCATGGTTTAATTTCACTCAGTTCTTTGAGCCCCAGTGCTATCGGCTTAATGGGATACCATGGCATTATAGCCTACAGACTTTAAATTAAAGTTTGAGACACACACACCTCCCAATCAGGACATGCACAGTGTTCCAACTAACACTGATTGGCATTACATGTGATTAATAAGTAAAAACCATGTTTTCCTGAAAATGCCACTTCCTTTCTCCTGCTTTAAGAAAGCCCAGAAATTCTAAGAAAATGACCCTGGATGCATGCAAGGATTACATATAAGGATGTCTAGCATGTTTATATTGGCAGAAAACTGGAAACAAATATCTATAGGTGGGGAATTGTGTATGTAATGGAGAGTAGAAACAAATGCAACAATTTCTTTCACGTTATGAATAATTTTTGACACGGGAAGATGCTCATGATATTTTGTTACATGAAAATAGTTGAAGAATTGCAGGAATGACATGACATCACTTTTCTTTATAGCATAGGAAAAAAGAACCATCATTTCCAGTGGTGTGAATAATGTTGATGTTTATCTTACTCATTTGCATCCCTAATTTTTTAAAAAATGCATTACTTTTGCAAAAGAGAAAACATTATTTGTCAAAGTCCATCACTGATTTCTGCAGAAAATGTGCAACAAAGGGATTTATTTTGAATATTTTAAAATAAATTCTACATCTCCACCAACGCTTGTGTGGCGTACCAAGAACTCCATCAGTAATGCATTAAGTTTCCAAGGGAATTATGCGGTGACCAGGGGTTTTCTTACATGCATGAAGAGACCAGCACGGAAGTGAATTTTTGCAAATGTCCATTCTTATGTTCAATCACACCAAAACCTCCACCTGAAAGAGTACATTATGTCTATGTGTTTTTCTTACAGAGCCAAAGATGTTTGTCTTGCTCTATGTTACAAGTTTCGCCATTTGTGCAAGTGGACAACCTCGGGGTAATCAGTTCAAAGGAGAGAGCAACTCCCCGAGATATATCTGTAGCATTCCTGGCTTACCTGGACCTCCAGGCCCCCCGGGAGCAAACGGTTCCCCTGGGCCCCATGGTCGGATCGGCCTTCCAGGACGAGATGGGAGAGACGGCAGGAAAGGAGAGAAAGGTGAAAAGGGGGCTGCAGGTAATGAATGATGAAGTTCTTAAAGCACCTGAAAACTACTCCCTTTCTTTGCTGCTTTTTTCTAATGGGAATTGCCCCTTAAATCCTTTCTCTACTTCCCCTTCATTAATCATAACAATTTATTGCACCTTGACTACGCTTCAGGTGCTGCTCTAAACTCTTTATGTGCATTCTTATTTTATTGTAATGACAACGCTTTCAGGTGGAAGCTCTCACATTTTATAGATGAGAACATTCGGCAATGCCATGATTAAACGAATTACTGAAGACGAAGTGCTAGTGAATGGCAGAGCTGGATTCAAACATCTGATGCCCATGACCACCGGGCAGTCACAGCCAATAGGCAGTGGCGGGATATGACAGGGTGCAGCTGGATAGACAGACAGCTGGACAGGAGGGAAGATGAAGCAGAGGCAGAATTAGAGGCCAAAAGCACAGATGCCATCTTGCTGTGCACTAATATCCTGAACAAAGACACATAAAGGGCTTCTAGATTTGATTTTTTACAGATGAAATGACAATAGTACTGTATAGCCTACTTTTCCTCGTTCACTACTTTCCCACCCTTCCTGCAGCAGCTAAAAAAAAATTTAATTTAATTTTAAAAAAGGATTTCTTATAGCTCTTTATAGCAACACAACTATCCTCTAATCTTTCAGTAATTTTCACTTTTTTTCTCATAAATAAATTGACCCAGGAAGCTTGCCAGATTCTGCAATCCTTCAGTGTGAAACAAATTAAAATTCTAGAGAGGCCACGTGTTAACTCTAAAAGAGGGAGTGATTTGGAATCAATCTTTGAAAGCAAGTTTCTGAGTGTAAAAGTTGGGACAAAAGATAGGAAGAAAATATCAACAGATCTAAGAAATGTGTCTCTATCTAGTCATTGCACCTGAGTTAGTGGTGCAATGCATCCAGGGTTATGTGAAACAATATCATAACATATATTCAAATTATTGGCTAATAATTCACTTCTGAATTTGTCAAGCAGAAAATAGTTGGCCAATCAGTAGCTACCCAATTTATGAATATTGTTCAATATTAGGTAAAGAATCTTTAGGTAAAATTTCAACATCAGATAAAACAATCCTTGAATGTGGAGCTTAAATCTTATCTTTCAAACTCTTCAATATGGCAGCACCTATGAACACCACCTCCCGTGTGTCATGATCATGAAGATCCTTGAAATCCTGTAACAACACCAGGACCATAGCTAAGTCCTACCAACCTTTTCAGTTTACTGTGTCTGGAAACAATATGCCTAGTGATTACAAAAACATGCATTGGAGTTAGAAAGACTTAGGCTGAAATCTTGACTCCTTCCATTACTACTAAGTATCCTTGGGCAAATAGAGTCTTTGGACCTCAATTTTCTCACTTGTAAATAGGGTGTAGTAAGGGTGATTATGAAGATTAAGGACAATAATACATGTAAAACATGCAATGGAATTAGTGCCAGGAAGTAAGCACTCAGTGAATGTTAGCCAGTATCACTTATCACATTGTGATCTGTAAATGAGTCATAGCGAAGTTCATGAATATCCAAAGCTGTGTCGTACACTAGAAATCAGTGATCTGTTTTATAAGGTAGCTCTAGTATTATTTAAAGATACGTTTATGGATATGCATTCAGATTAAATCACATGTTCATAATTGCTACAATTTTAAACATGTATAAGGCCAGCTACCCCCCCATAATCATCAATCCATTTAATAATCCATCCACTCACGCATTACTCATTTAACAAGTTTTTTTATGCACCTATTGCTATCCAGGATTGTTCTAGACGAGGGTTTCTCAACCTGCATACGAATGACATTTGGGGCCGAGTAATTATTACTGTGGGATGACTATCCTGTGGATTGTAGGACGTTTAGCAGCAGCCCACTAGATGGCAGTAGCACCTCCCACCGATTGTATTAATAATAACCAAAAATATCTCGAGATATTGCCAACTATCCCTTGATGGGCGGTACAAAATTGCCCCTGGTTGAGAACATGCTTCTAGAAGCTGACAACACAAACGCAACTAAGACATTGTCCTCTCCTTGACACGCAAACATTGGGGTGTGGGAGACCAACGTGGAGAAACATAATCATAGTAATAATAACAACATTTATTTAGAACTTACTGTGTCAGGAATTTTAGATTTCATACTTATCGTCCACCGTAACCCTATTAGCAATTATTACAAACAGTAATAATAATAATGTTGCAAATGGATAACTGAGATTCAAAAATAAACGTACTTTCCCCACCTGAGATTGTTTAAATCCAATATGCACATATACACATGAGGATATATAACAGCTAAGAAAGAAAAAGTCAAAACGCCCGCGTAATGGATGAAGAGAAGCACACCTCACTTACAAACAATAGAAACAGAGCCCTGGGGTTTGGGGGACATGCTTTTAATGTGGCTGGAACAGAACACGACATGGCTGGGAGCTTCCGTTTCTTCTTTCCACGTTACTGACACCACAAAGGTCACCTTATTCGTGTACCCTTGGTGACTATAACCACCAATCTACGCCACCCAAGTGCAGGCAGAATCAAGCTGATTTTTTGTCCAGCTTCCCTATTCTAAATACGAGTACAGAGCTTTTTATACTGAATTATAATTTTTTGTTAAAATATCTATCTCCCTCACTGGTCTATAGCAATTATTGTTGTGTCATATTATTAAGATTTAACTTAATCTGAATGCACATCCATATAAATATCTTCAAATAACTAGAACCACTTAATGAACTAGGTAATTCTGGTTTATTATATGGCTTTGAATATTTATGAACTTAGCTAAGACCCATATTTGCAGATCACAATGTAACACATAACAGCTCACTGAAGGGTGGCACAAATGTCATTCATATCAATGTCCCACTCAGATTCTGGCATGTCGTGGATGGTCAATCAATATTAGATGGCTTAGATGGCTGCACGCATGCACACATAAATCCATGGATGGATGGGTCGGTGGGTGGATGGATGGATGGATGGATAACACAAATGGCACTGAAGAAAAAAATCACTGTAAGCCCGTATCATGGAGAGTTAAGAAGAAATCCTTTCTCTCCAAGCTTCAGTACCTAAGCGTAAACACTTTCTCTATATTCTCCTCTCTACACAAACATATCTAACTAAGTAGGGAGAGAGAAAATGATCTACCCCTTCTTTCTATTCTTCAGTAAAGAATAATTGGCCCTTAACATGGGGCAAATCTGTCATGCAAACAGGAAAAATTACTATAAATTATACAGCTAGTCCCTGATTATCTAACTCTCAGTATTTCAAAATAGTCAATAACTATAGAAAATCCAAACATTGTAAAGACCTTTTAATTGTAAAATTGCATCTTAGTATGTATGGTTTGGTCTAAAAGAATGTTCGATAGGAGGAGACCTCAAGCAATCTAGTTCAACACTTTGATTTCAAGCACTAGGAAAATAATGTCAGAAAAATGAAACCCCTTCATCAAATTCACATAATTAATACATGGCTGAACGAGGGTTTTATCCCCAGTCTGCTGAGTCACTGTTTACTGCTTTTTCCACCAAATTTGGAGTGAATTGGGATCCAATTTCTTCATATTACAAATGGAGCATTTGGAACTCAGACAAAAATTGAGTTGTCCAAAGTCATAAAGGCGAGAAGATTTGAGGACATACTGAAATTTCGTGGTCAAAATTGTTACTGGTGCCAAAGTTCTTTTTTAAATTAATGCATCAAAAGTCCCTGATTAAGAGAGCAAAAGTCAAGCTCTTATTGAAGATAAAATAACAGTTTAGAAGTTGTGCTTTTTGATTCAAAAGTTAATTTATTAGCAAAATAATATTCATGTTATATGTCTACCATCCCCCAAACCCCCCACAAAAAAAAAAAAGCAAACATTGAGAGGTCAGACTATTATGACATTATTTCAAGAAGTAAATACCAGAGTGTGTTTTAACTAGAACAAGTGGAGTTCCAACTCAATAACAAAAGTTGTATAGAGCTAGAGGACAGTCCTGTGCTCAGTAATAATGCTGATCCTAGTCATCAAAAAAAAAAAAATTGCATTCATTATTAGCATCTTTTGTGCATCATAAATTGTTAAATCACATCTTTCCAAAATTATTAAAACAAAGTACTTGTTTTAAGTCAAACTTCACTTCTCCTCAAATTTACATTATCTAGAACACTTCATTGCTAAATTTACCAAATAACTGAAAAATGACCAAACTCATACACTGATGCATATGTAATATTCAAATAAATGATATGAAAGCACTATCAAGATAAACAGTCTTAGCTTAATAAAAGTTCCTGAGAATAAATACATAGTGAAGGGTGAAACCACATTATATATCAACAATATATTTTCCCTCAGTACAAAAGTGCCTTACAAATTACCAGTAATTTGGATACTTTTTGAGAAAGTATCATTATACAGACATTGTTTATGGAATGGATTTGGCCATAAAATTGAATGACTTTTTTAATGCTATTAAGTTATTGCCATTCCACATATGATTTAAAAGTTAAATAGATGCTGCTTACCACATTCAAATAATAGTCGTGATTTCTCTGCCTTTAACCTATGGCTGATCTATAGACGTAAAGATTTGGACAAACAGAAAACCTTTCACTGTGGTAATTTTGAATTTGTTGAAATCTTTTCACAGCTACCTACTAAGTATTTTCTATATATAAGGAGACACAGAGAAATTAAGAGATTTGCCTAAAATGGTACAACTTGTAGCTGCAGAGCCAAACAGAATTTAGGATTCTTGATTCCACCCCCAAAGGTCAGAAGCATTTTGGGGAAGCATCCATTCTTGGGCTAAGACATGGATTCCGGTCCTAGCCTTGCTTCACCTCTCCAGGACTCAGTTTTCTTCTTCTTCAAAAACCTGACTGTACAGTGGGGGCAGTCACCATTGTCAGGTTATTGAAGCATATTGAGCCCTCACTCTGTGCCAGGCACACTTCACAATTTATATTCCAGCCACTGCCCCAGGAAATGCTTGGGCTCCTGAGTTCCGATCACAGCTCCATCACTCACTAGCCCTGTTTCCTTGAGCAAACTGACTTCTCCATGGCTCAGTGTTCTCATCTATAATGGAAGTGATAATAATTCCTGGTTTATACAATTGTTACAGACCTTAAAAAAGAGAATGCGTGTAAATAAAATACTGACCCTGGTACATAGCAAATGTTCAATAAATATGAGCTAACCTCATTTTGATTAATTCTTTTATTATTAATACCAATAGTTAGAATGGGGCATGGGACTGAATAGCCTCTAAGGAGCCCCCTTGTTCTGTCCACTCTCCTGACCCCACTCTGGGGAATAATATCATCATTTTCATTCAATTCCTCCTGTAGTCATAAGTACCTGTACATGATTAATTTAGTGGCAGGTGATCCAGCATCAAAATGATAGTTAAGTATTTTAAATTAATCAGGATTTAAATGATTTCTCATATTCTCAGGAAAACTTACTTGGAATTCTGATGAAAACTTTCTATTTCCATTTTAGTGTATCAGTGATTTTTTTAAAAAGATTCATTGGTTAGTAGTATATAGTTGAAAGTTGTTTGAAGAGACAAATTTAGGGTACACTGGGATCTATGTGGGCATGCTGTTTGTGACTCTTTATTTAGAGGAGCTATTAATTAAACTGTAAACTCTTTTTCAAGGTTTGAGAGGTAAAACTGGACCACTGGGCCTTGCTGGCGAGAAAGGAGACCAAGGAGAAACTGGGAAAAAAGGACCCATTGGACCAGAGGGAGAAAAAGGAGAAATTGGTCCAGCTGGGCCTCCTGGACCAAAGGGAGACAGAGGAGAGCAAGGGGACCCAGGGCTGCCTGGAGTTTGTAGATGTGGAAGCATCGTGCTCAAATCTGCCTTTTCTGTTGGCATCACCACCAGCTACCCAGAAGAAAGACTACCAATTATATTTAACAAGGTCCTCTTCAATGAAGGCCAGCACTACAACCCTGCAACGGGGAAGTTCATCTGTGCTTTCCCCGGAATCTATTACTTTTCTTATGATATCACTTTGGCAAATAAGCATCTGGCAATTGGGCTGGTACACAATGGACAGTACCGGATAAAGACCTTCGACGCCAACACAGGAAACCACGACGTGGCTTCGGGGTCCACAGTCATCTATCTGCAGCCAGAAGATGAAGTCTGGCTGGAGATCTTCTTCACTGACCAGAACGGCCTGTTCTCGGACCCAGGTTGGGCGGACAGCTTGTTCTCCGGCTTTCTTCTATATGTTGACACAGATTATCTAGATTCCATATCAGAAGATGATGAACTGTGACCAGGACAGCTGACTGAAATGCTCCAGGATCCTTGTGGGAGACACTTTGATTTAATCTGGGGCCCTGGAAGGTGGAGCAAGCAGAAACGAGATCCAAAGAGACTCCCACTCAGATTCCAGAGCATTTACAGACAGTTCCAGCAGAATCTATTATAACTAGATGAACCACCAAATTGTTGAAACCACACCAAAATGAATTATATAAAACAATAACCCCAGATATGAATTCTCTTGAATGCAATGTTCATAAATATTTAAACAAATGCAAGGCAATGTTAACAAATTTTCTGTTAAATTCCCTGAGTGACAAAACCAGCTGGCAATGATATTGTCTCATTAAATCTTTATAAAATTACATTTTTGCCTGTTATTTAAGAGAATCATAACATCCCAAAGTCATTGACAATTCTCAAAAGGCTATAGTTAGTCAAAAACCAAAGGTAAGAGATGCTGAATAATTGCAAGCAAGCTAAAGTGAAGTGATAATTGTCTTTGTTTTACCATTTATTCCTTCATGCTTGTATATATTTACTCAACAACTCTTTAATAAGCCTGTATGAACCAGACACTGATACTGGGTCAGATTTAATGAGCTAAGATAAAAATTCCTACCTCATACAGGCTAGTGTGTGATGCGCATACTGTCACAATTCTGTGTGATGAGCACTAAGACAAACAAATGAACTTGATGGGAACCAGAGAAAACATGGAAAACGATTAGGTGGGTCTAAGGAGGTGGGAGGGATGCAAAGGAAACAAGAAATTCAGCAGTGGCATTCTCCCTGTCCCATCCTCCAAACACCACTAGTATTTGCAATCAGGAATGGGTGAAAAACCTGGAGAGAGAGGCACCCTGGAGACCTGGGAAGGGTAATGGAAATGAAGATAAACAACTTACTGAGACCAGCCAGTAGGTCAGTCTCCTAAATCCTTCAGCATAATAGTTTCCCAAGACAAATATTTGTAATCTTAGCTTTCTCACAAATAAGGGAATTATTTTACATTGTGGTAACACATTGTGTCTCACGGACTCTCTAGGTAATGAATTCAAATAAAGCAAAGCATATGTCCACTGATTTGTGAGTGAGCAGATGGGAGGAGTGAACAAGAGAACGAGGGAGAGAGACCAGACGTCTGAGCAAATAGCTGTGCCTTCCAAGTCTCACACCTCCTTTAGTCTAGCACTCTCTTAGTGTCAGCCTCTTGCTCCCCACTGAACTGCAAATCGTCCATTCATCTCACCCATAATTCTGTGACCTGCCACTTCCTTGGCTGATACTAGTAGTATCCCCTTACTCTCTCCTTTTTGATATCTTCTAATCCATGCATTCCTCTCTCTGCTCATTCATTTAATAAATAGTTTAAATGCCTCTTATGTGGGAGTCAACACAGTGGATTCTGTGAAGGCGGTGGAACACCAAGGAATACCACACAGCTCCTGCCGTCAACTTTCAAAGGATACAAGAAAGGAAATGACATGCACACACAGACAAAATACCTAGAATTCTGGAAACAAACATGCTAAACTATGCTAAGTGCTAAACGAGATACAGACAAAATGCTGTGGAAGAAATGTTGGGGAGGGAATTGTTTACTCCCAAAATAGGGGGTGAGAGAAGACAGCTAGGGAAATCTCTGTTCCCTGGGCCTCAAGTGATGGATAGGACTTGGAGTAGCCAAAGTGGGGGAAGGCACTTGAAACAGAGGTAATAATGGTTCCAAGCATAAAAGTGAGAACAGAGACCCAGAAAAGGAATCCATGGGCCACATTTGCAAGAGCCTTGAAT
Source organism: Rhinolophus ferrumequinum (assembly GCF_004115265.2). Taxonomy (NCBI): domain Eukaryota; kingdom Metazoa; phylum Chordata; class Mammalia; order Chiroptera; family Rhinolophidae; genus Rhinolophus; species Rhinolophus ferrumequinum. Next base: position 78,861,233 of record NC_046288.1, on the reverse strand, counting down.
GACAAGCTGAGGGTTGGCAACTTGATTCATGAGAAAATGTGGAGCCCCTGTGTGTTCCAGAGCTGGGTACTGACATTATTGGAGGTGGAATCCATAATTATCAAGCACCTACATGTAACGGCAATTCTTGCCTCTCCCATCTTCCAGACCTAGCTTGCTTCCATCAGCTTCCTCTGACCCCTATCCTTTGTCCACTGGTTCCTCTCATTCTGAGTCAAGACATGGATCTGGAAGACCAAGGGCAATGAACATTAGACAAAAAAGACAGAGCAACGGTGGTTTGAGCTCATCAGCTGCCTCTAGATAACAGCTGAACCTGGAATTCCAGGCTCTAAAATGTGAAGAACAGCCAACAGAAGAAGGAAACATGAAAATATGGGCCCTTTGAAGATTATGGGATTTGCTGGAGAAACTGGAATAGAGAAGTTATTATAGATATCCATGACTCACAAGATTATTATGTAATTTAAATTTTCTTCTGATCCTGATCCATTAATGCATTCATTTTTTGGACATTGTGTACTTGTTTGTCTTTTAAATGTTTCTTTCATTAGAAAACCTATGTTAAGTAGCTTTTTAAACCAAAATTTCTTAAGCTGGTTCTAGGCCCACAGATGAATTTTATTTTGGAATATCTGGTGAGATGGTGATGGGAATCAGAGAGCTGAAGTGGAAAACAAAAGGTGATTTTTGTATTAAAAAGATAAATGTTTAAGCGAATGCAGTTGTCTTTTATTCCAAAAAAACAAAAATAAAAACAAAAACAAAAAACAGACAGATATAATTTATCCACATTTACAGATATTTGTGTAAAGAAAGTAGAAGAGTAAATTTGGTTTAAAAAAATTTCAAGTCTCATTCCAATCATTCTTTGTAAGGGCTGACTTGGAATGAATAGGTATTAAGAAATATTTATTGTCTAGGTACCATCTCATTCCAGAAGGATCTAAAGCCACTTACAAAGATAGATAAAATGCAGAAAGAACACACTAGTTAGAAGCAAGTGAAAATCAAAAAGCAAAACAAAAAAGAAAAGAGTGAGGATAATACAAAACTGTGTATGTGAACACATGTGTTCCTGTGCTACACATTTACAGGACACACGTGTTTCCTTGTACCTGTGCATGCAAAGGGCATCCCCAGGTCATTTATCATTGTGAATGATGTTGTTTACGGAGGAAAAAAGATTCTGTAAATTCTGAATATACTTTTTCTCTACCACTTTGTGAAAAAGATCATGGACAAAGGTACATTTTAGATGTTAGCCATTTATTATTTTTATACCTTCTTCTCTCTCACCCTCTGTAGCTCTACTTTCAGTAAATGGCATCCCTACACCTAAGGTACATTCTAGATGTCTTCCTTCCCTTCCCCACTGAATTTTGTTCAGCATAAAATTCTTATGGTTGCAGCTCCTACCCGTACATTTCTGAGTCACTGTACCTTTCTATTCTCTATGCCAAGGTTTTGTTCATATACTCATCATCCATTCCCTGGACTAGTAGAAAACTTTTTAATTGACCCTTTGCCTTCAGCCACATCCCTCCCAGCCATCCTCCATATCTGGTCATGTCACTCCACAGCTTAAAAGCCAGCAGTAGCCCCCTGCAATATAAAAAGTGTCTTGAACCTCTTTGGGCTTTGCCTTCCATATCCTTTGGCTGTTATTCATACCCAGTTTCCTTCTGAAAGGCCACCCTCCTTCATATGCTAAGTCTTTGAGTTTCTAAGTGGAGCTGACTCCCGTAGTATGTAAATCTCAGGGCTGATTGATCAGAGTATAGCATTCCATTCACCAAAATAACTGTTCTGGTGACTCAGAGCCAATGAGACTTTGCTGGGACTTTTATAGAAGAGCATCTCATTCTTTTCCATTGGACTTGAGTCTGTGAGCTTCTATCAGCCATGTTCCCATCACAAAGCATAATATCATTTGAGAATGGAGCCATGCACAGGGGAAGTAAAGAAACACAGATAAAGGGGGAAAAATAGGTCTAGGAGTCAACATTGGAACGCTGACCTCAATATGTCCAATCCCAGCTCTTTCTGGATATTCCTGGTATGACAGCTATTAGACACCATTTTTACTTAAGCTCTTTGGAGGTGGGCATTCGGTCACTTGCGAAAGATGTTATCCTACCTAATATTAATACAAGCACGCTTTATCAAAGCACATTAGCTCTTTGGGATCTATCATCTGCTTACTTTTATAGTCCTATCTCGCACGCGACCTCCAATCCAAGCAAATGCAGATAACTGCAGTTCTTGGAAGCCTGGTTCTCGCATGCCTCAGACCTCCGCATGTGCCATCTCGTTGCTCATAATGCCATTGCGGGCCTGGTCTGCCTGACTAGCTCACCTCCTAAGGCTCGGCTCAAAGGCTACTTCCTTTTCTCTACTCTTCCTCTTCCCCTGTGCCCAATGGGTACCACAGGTGACCTCACATGTCTTCCATACCATCTGGAAACCAGTGCGTAGTTACGGTAGCAATGGTGAACACTTACTGTGTGCTAGTTCAAGTGCTTTACATGTATTAGTTCACTGTGGTCTTCACAATAATTATTCTCTCCATTTTACAGATGATGAAACTGAGAGACGGAGAGATTAAGAAATGTGTTAAGTAAATAGTAAGTGGCACAGGAGACCCAGGGAGTCGGGCTCCAGAGTCCTTGCTCCTAATCATCATGCTGGGTCCTTATCCTATGTCACATTTATCTCACAATATTTCCATCATTGTATCGCTCATATATTTCTACATTTGTTCATCTGATGGACACTTGGTCCTATTTATCTTTAAATTCCAGTGCTGTACACAATGCCTGCCAAATTATATGTTCAACAAAAATGTGACAAATTAATCTTTTCAGTCACAATTTTTACATGTGAAGAGAGAGAGAGAGAGAGAGAGAGAGAGAGAGAGAGAGAGAGAGCTCACAACTGAAAAGTCCTATGATCGTCCTGTGCATTGATCAAGACTTTAGATTACAACTGCCAGAATCCAACTCAAACAGGCTAAAGAAAAAAGGCATTCACTGAAATAACAGAAAATTCTAGAGCCAGATTAGCGTACTCATTCATTGTCACACTGTCACCAGGATTGTATTTCTCCCATCTCAGAGATTACTACTCCTCATTGCAGACTTCACTTTCAGGCAGGCTCTTGCCTTTATGGTAAACATAGCCACCAGGAAAATAATACATATCTTTCTTTTTTGGATAGTCCCAGCAAAAGACCTGGGGATGACAGCTTTTTGGTTCTGACTGGTCCTGCTTGAGTTATGGGCCTATCCCTCAATCAGTGATTGGCCAACGGGTGTGGTTTTCCCACTGGCCATGTCTGCGTCACATGTTCAACCCTTAGAAGTAGAAACAGAATGAGTCCCACCTAAATTACTGGATTGAGGCTGGGGAAAAGATTGTTCCCCAAAGGAAACTAAAGGTGACGGGACTAAAAAAAGAGAGCTTGGTTGATTGGCTGGTCAAAAGCAACAGGTGACCTCTGTAGGCTGTTTCCAAATAAAATCAAAACCACATTTATTTTGTCTGCATGATGCAAAATAAATGCATTGCTAGGATTATTTTTCTCTAACATCATCTAATTTTTATAATATTTGCTCAGAATTGACTAAGTATTTTGTACTCTATGAACCTGGCATTTGTGATGATCTCATGTATATGCTGTCATAATGCCAGCTCCCAATCGATAGTTTTCATGAAAGAATGTATTATTCTCAACTAAAATGCCCTCCCCCTCCAACCTTCTGATTTTTGACATCAGCTCCCTAGAATATGCAACAATCTATGCATTTGTGTTTGATAATTATAAAAAGAGGGGGGAAGCATCCTTGGGGATTAGTCTCTTTGTGGAATCAAAAAAGGGTTACTAAATCCAATTCATTCCTCAGCCAACATAGTGACAGGACTGAAAGGGGAGAAGGGGCAACTAAAAGGCCATCCTAGGTCATCAACTACCCTGCTGTCCTCATGTTTCACTTCCTGTTTCTTGAGAGACCATCAATCAGCGCCTAGTGATACCAGCAGCTACCACGTGCCCTGTGCATTCTTAGTAACTGGAACCATCCTTGAGCATGGTACCTTATTTTATCATAAGGAAAAGCAGTGCCTCTTCTACTACCCTCCTCCTTGGAAGGAGGACCATCGCTATGGATGTGTCAGGAGCCCCAGCACTGGGATACTGATTAAGCATGACAAGGAGGTCAAAGTCAAGGCCACACACCAACGTCTCTATGTGTTCTTCTTTCTTGGGAACATCCCACTCTGGGTCTAGCAGCAGGGAGAACTCAAAAGGATTTCACTATGGAGGACTGAATAGAAGAACTGTATTCAGGGGCTCTGGCAGGGTTTAAAGAACCAAGTCAGGGGGTTGGGGTTGAGGTATCCAAGGACTAGAAACAGCAGGAACCCATTAGCACCCCAAGTCTGGAAGGGGAGGGAGACAATAGTGGCTACTGACTGCAGCAAAGAGGTAGAGACTTGGCAGAGGGACTGTCCTCCAGAAGCCACGACTGGAGAAGAGCCCAGCCACTGCTAGAACCATGCAGAAGCAGAGAGGAGGCCTGGGCAATCAGTCCCCTGGCCACACTCTCCTTCTACCCTCCAGTCTCCTATCTGTACCTCCCACTGGTCAAACCTAAAGACTACAGGGGACAAAGGAGCTGGGTGATGTCGTGCAGAGATGGGCTTCCTGGGCAAAGAGCAGTGCAGAGAAGGACAGAAAATGGGGGTCTAGAGGGGCGGGAGCAATGAAAATTAAATAGCATAGGGCTCCGCTCTTCGATTCCTTTCCGCTCTACATTCTCTCTAAAACTCCATGCGGCAGGTGCAGTAAAACTGATGCTCCATCTTGAGAAGGGCAAAAGAGCCTCTCAGGTCTGCCTGTAATGTGTGCGCAAGGAGCCCTCATGTCACAGAGTGGTCCAGCTCCACTTACAAGAAAATCCCAGGGGAGTTCGGGGTCAAGGTCTTGCAGTGATGGACAGAAGGTTTTGCTAGTATCCTCTCTGTAAATCCCCCTCCTAAACGTGCAACAGCAACAGGCAGCTGGTAGAGTGTTCAGGGCTTCAAGGTTCTAGCCAAGTAGCTTTCCAGCTCATCACGAGTTAAATGCTCCTGTTACCCGATTAGAGATGCGAATCGTGAGTCTCTGAACCATTGAACAGTTTGCCCACAGTCATGCCTTAATAGACGTCGGTGGGTTCCTGCCACCTACCCGCCTCCAACACCCATACTCTGTTGGGAACATACACACCTGCGCCCCCCTGCCTTCAATGCCACATCCTTAAGACAGGGTTTCACAAATAGACCACTGCATGGGGGGGTAAAGCCTCATTCTTCAGTCCTCTTCCTTTATGCTGGTAAACATTGTTTTCCTCCCACTTCAGCTAGGAGCTAAGCCCATCACAATCAGGACCAGCTCATGCATGACCCAAATACTCAGTGTGGCTAGACCAGGCATCTCTGCATGCTCTGAAGGAGGCAACACTGCAGAGACCTCCCTCACTCTGCCCTAGAAGCAAAGACTGCCCCTAAGAGACCGATGCTGGGTCTGTGGGTCTGGTTTAGTTATGCCAAGGAGAACCCAGGTGATCTTTTATCATCATCATTGATATAATTATGCTGAAAAATGTCAGGCAGCCTGAATTCCTCTCAGTTTTCTTCACAAGATATTCCCTATAGTATACACACACACACACACACACACACACACACACATTCTTGTCAGGATTAATCCACACTTTCCACAGGCTTCATGTGTCTCTTGACATGGTTTGTAGACTGAGTGTAAGACATACCAAAATAGTAATACATCAGGCAACTGAAGAGTCCTTTGGAGAAGAAAATTAAAAAATAAAAAAACAAAACATAAAACTTGCAATAAGGATTATTTCAATGTTATCCCAGGGTTTCCAAGAGATGCAGTGACATTCCTTTTCTTTTTGTTCTACATCAGGGTTTCTCAATCTCAGCATTTTTGACATTTGGGCCACATCATTCTTTGTTATTCAGGTCTCCCCTGTGCACTGTACAACATGGTAGCGCAATTCCTGGCCTCCACCCAATAGGGCCAGTAGCACCTCCCCTTTCAGACATGGCAATCAACACCTCCAGACAAGACCCAATGTCCTCTGGGAGCAAAATTGTCCCAGCTGAGAATTTCTGCACAGTCTGGTCATGTTGACAGGTCTACTCAGTCATTCAAATCTACCTGTTTGCCAACAACCATCTTCCAGCTGATTATTTATTTATTATTTATTTACTTACTTATTTTTACAGACATGAGCACATTGGCTGGTCACCAATTCAGGTAAGATAACTGGTTTCCTTCTGAGAAGACTCAGCTGAACAGCACCCGGTCCTGGAAGAAGCAGCCAGGAACCATGTTCTCCTCTCAATTCCCTCTTACTGGACCCAACTATTTCCATTTTGTTTTGTCTAAGATACAAAAAACACATCTCCTATTTCTAAGAATAGAGTCCAAGAAAATAATTAATAATGTGTGCAAAGGTTTAATTACAGAAAGAGCCTTGCAGCAAAGTTTGTAAGATGGAAAATTAGGAAATAGAATATTGGTGAAATGAGCTGTGAGACACTCATCCCATAGTCATTAAAAGGGATGAGAATGAAAATGCATTGGCACCATAAGATGTTCGTGAAATATTAACAGAACAAGATAGATTCCTAAAAGATACTTTCAGTAAGTATCCCATATTTAAAGTGTATTTGCATATGTGCATAAAAACATCTGTGTAAAAATAAGTTATTTATAGGAATTTTTAATTTCCATCTGTTTGATCTTTGTTTTCATTTTTTTTATAATGGACGTATTTTACATAAAACTTTTTAGTATGAGTTCTTGGATAGTCAGGGTTGTTGTACATTTCTATGTTCCCAAAGAATTTCAGGGGAAAAAGTCTAAGGAGAGAGAAAAATAACAAAAATGAAAAAAAAACCTGTAGGTTGAAGTGAGAAATGACACCATTTTTAAAGTTTCCTGGTTGCATGCCTGGATGTCTATTTCAGAGTATTCTTTAAAGCAAGAATGAAACCCAACAATCCTAGTTTATGTATCTTTAAAACTATCCCACCCTCACTTGAACAAGGAAGGAAATGAGTCTTGAATTGACATCACCTTACTGAGTTTTTATTAGTCCAGAACTATAAACCCACTGGGTTAGCCACAGGATGAGGTCATTCAGAACCAATGCACTTGTGTTATGGCAAAGATATTTATGAGCCAAAAGACAGAGAAGACTGGACCCAGGGCTTTGTCCCAGTGCCATCCTGGAGGTGGCAGAATTTGCTGAAGGAAAGACGTTGCCCAGTCTAGTCAGAATTCCAAGAAATGATCTTAAAGCTCTGGAAGTAGAAAAATTCATAAACTTTAAGGTATTACATAGATGCTTTTACATCACAAAAGTGCTGTCTTTTCCAAGATGGCTTGTAAGTTGCCGCCTTGCCTGAAATAAGCAACAGGGGAAAGCCAGGTCTCAGTAAACTATCCCTAGCCAGCCTCAGCGGCATCCCTATTGTTATTGAAATTACTCTGGAACGATGATATGGTTGCAAGGGTTTTCTACAGAAAAACCCAGGCCTTACTATATTCAGAGCTAATAATAAAGCACAGCTGCCCGAGTGTTCCAGATGGTCAGACTATTGGCAAAAAATAACGCAACTACTGGTAGGTGAGATGGTCAGGATGCAGGATATACCCGCATTGATAGATTAAGATACTCACATACAAGAAGTTCTGACCCACTTGACTTCCCCAAGGCGTAAAATTCAGATTAAATTCAAGACATCCAATCAAATTTGAATTTCAGATAGCACAAGAAATAATTGTCTAGTGTAAGGATGTCCCAAATATTTAACTGGGTGCTGAAGTTATTTGCTAAGTGTGGCAACTCGACTCCCCCAGAATTCACCTGCAAAGGCATAACTGGAATTCAAGTGACCTTCAGAAGGGCCGTGCCTATAAGGTCTCATATAAGAAGCAGCAGCTTTTCTTATGAGAAGGGATTCTTAGTTTCCCAAAACAACTTCCAAGAGGCAAATTTGACTGAAACAGAAAAACAAGAAAAGTTGGGTGGAAAGTCAGAAGACTTAAGATCTAGTCCCAGCAATTCCAGTAACCAGTCTGTGTGACTTTTGGACAAGTCACCTGAATCCTGTAAGTCTGTTTCCACATAATATTTGTGGTAGAAAATATATGACAGTCCTTCTTACTCTGAACTCATGGCAGACATTGCTAATCCATCTCGGCATTCCTTCCCACTGTGTTCCCACTGTGCCCAGGGCAGCCGCGGGATTCTTCTCAACTAAGTCTCCAGGCAGCTGACAAGGGTCGACCCTGGAGACGAAATCTACTTGTCTTCCTTGAATTAAATGAGCCTACAATTTCCCTTTCAACTCTAATGAAAGCTTGGAAACCATTGTATTCCGATTCAGCTCTAAAAGGCAAGATCTCGCCTAGTTTCACACCCTCAATTAAAAGCAAAATATGACAACTGTCTTTTTCTTTTTCTTTCTTTTTTTTTTTTAATGTATATAGTATGGTCCCATTTTGTTAAAAAAAAAAAAAGTTCACAGAACTCCATTGGCCACACCTGCAAGTGCCCTTTGCACACCACCCACTCCCAAGAATGATAAAGGCCAGTGGGTTCTAGACTCTTGCCATCTCACCAGTCGGAGAGATTACTTCATCCCACTCCCTCCATTAGAAAAAGTCACTGAAAGGTAGAGGTAAGTCATTGGCAATTTCAAGCCAATAAGAGAACAGAAGACCCTATTTTTCAAAGTAGCAGGAACTCAGGGGAATGAAACAATGACGTCTTCCCCATCCCACATTTAAGAGAGCAGAGCTGATCTGAAAGCCTATTTCCCCTTCAATTCTCAGCGACTGCGTAGGAGCAACCCACCACTACACAGTGGGTCTGCTGAGGGACGTGCTGTACAGAATCTCTTTCAATTCCTTCTTGATCCTGGCAGACAGATATCAGTGCATTTAGGATTGTGCAGAAACCATGGATGCTTCACCAACTGCGGATGTCCTCTGCACATTCCATCTCTCACGCTAAGACTGTCAGTGAACTCTGAAGTGAGTGTTCAGCAAAGGGAGTTTAAGGATATCAAGCCCGATGCTCTAATATGTCAAAAGGAAAACTGTTTCCTGGGAATGTTCCTTCCTTCCCAAACAAGATAAGAAAATGTTAATTTTGTTTTTGCTCCAAGGCTCACTTTGATGGCTGAATGGAAGGTGGCCAGCTTACTTTTTAAAGTACTGACCTCTAGTGGCTAGCAACAATAATTACTCTACCAGAGAACAAATTTTCTAACAAAGTCCAAGTGTGAGCTCACTTTACGTTCCAGAAGAGGAAACAGAGATCCATACAAGATAAGGAACTTGTTAGTGGTCACTAAGACAGGACTGGAGTCCAAGACTAGTTTGTTCATTCAATCACTCAACACATATTTATTGAGTGTTTACTATGTGCCAGGAGTTCCCCTGAGTTATGAGAACCCAGTGGGAAAGACAAAACAATGTGTCAACCTGGGAGGATTAAGAAAGGAGGAAGACTTGTTAATGATGATTGATTGACCCTTCTCCAGTGTTAGTGGGGACATGAATTAGGAAACAGACCTGAAGATTCTAGTATATTTCAGTATCTCAAAGAAGGAATGAGTAAACCTCAGGACCCCTTCGTAAAAGAACTCAGGTTGGTAGCAAAGGGGAAGTCTTCATGTGGTAAGTGGCAAAATACATGTCCCCTTCCCCCCAACTATTGTTCTTAAGATTCACTTGCCTTTTGAAGATTTTAGTAATCTCCACTGATACTATCGTTCTAGCCCCTGAAATTATTCTTCTAATCCGTACCTTTCTGTCCCAAGCATGGGTGTAAACCCTTTCTATAATTCCCCACAGCCAAAATAAGACTATGTGGGAACAATTATAAGATTTTATTGAAGTCTCAGAGAAAAGAGAGAGGAATGATAGCAGAGTTAGTGAAAGCGGACAACGAGATATGACAACAAAATGGGACCCACGGGCTCTGGTGCACTGTCAGAGGTTGGCCCAGCTCCTGTACGATTGTGTTTCTGTCTAGTCCTGGTTAGACAGCACATTGCAGTGTCCATCATCCCTTACTACCCCGAGAAATTTCTCAAACATGGCAAAACCTCCCTCAGACCACAGCCAAGAGAGCAGAACGGTGCGTGGTAGAAAGTGTCCCTTCACCGTCTAGTCCAAATTCCATCTCTCAAATAGTGAGAACACAAGCAGCTACCAATTTACAGATGGCTTTTACTCCAGAAATCTATCTGCTAGACAGTTCTTTGGATTCTGTCCTGCATTTCCAAAAAAGAAACATCAACAGTGATTGAAATCAGAAGCAAGTCCAAGAAAGTTCTATTTATACCCTGGTCCATCTAAGGATGTTAGAAACAAAACTTCTCAATTTGGCAGAAATCAGGAAGTGAGTATAGATATTCCTGGGTTCTCTTTACACCAATGTATTATCTGTACTGATATAAAGACCCAAGTTCTCCATCCCCATCCAGGTCCCTAAGAATTCTGCATCAGGAGACAAAGCACAGTTGCCTCTACGAGGACCTGTGGCTGCAGACAGCCAAGACATGAAAATTCTTCACCTGGAGTCAGTAGAGAGGTCATTCCTCAATTGAGTCTGTTGGGAAAAGTGCCTGTTTCCCAAATATCTATAGCATTTTGTGCATTTGAAGGAAATGCAGTATAATTTGTGGCATCGCAGGACACAAGAAAATAATAGATGGATCAGAGTGCCTGGCGAAGGAGAACATAATATTTTTTCATCAAGAGATGTCGTCCGCAGCTCTCTGTCTAGTGAGCCCAGCAAGTCTCCTTGGGTAAGATCTTGTTTCAGTGAAGGGTCAGTTGAGCAACTCTTCTTGATTATGCAATTGTAAGACGAGGGGACACCCACTGCCCTGGGAAATGGGGAGTAACAGGATTTCCTGTGACTGACTGATGCCCTTTCCGATGCCCCTGGCAGTCCCTGATATCAGGGAATAAATTTTCAAAATGGCTAAGGAATCTCCTGGGGAAAAAAGGATTTAGACACTGGCCTCTTTTCTGCTGAATTTCAACAGCATTAAGACCTCTCTGGTAAACTTGGGTGATCTTACTTGAGTTGATCAGCGAGGAGGGATGTGGGACACCGTGGAGGGGAACGCAAGGTGAGGACAGGGGGTCTGTGGACTGGTGACCGTGGTTCAACTCAGAAGTCAGATGGTAGTGGGGAGGTGGGGGAGGGCGGAGAGTGTGGGTACTGGTTTAGGCACAGCTTGTGATTGAAGTCTAAAACTTCTCAAAATGCTGGCAACAGTGGCAGATCATATTGGCATAAACCATGCTGGAGAAATGAGGGTTTCTCACCACCATCATTACTGACACTTGCAGCCAGATGTTTTTCTGGACGGGGGTGAGGTAGGAAAGGCCCTGCCCTGTGCATTGCAGGATGTGTAGCAGCATCCCTGGTCTCTGACCACTAGATGCCAGTAGCAAGTCCCTCCAAGTTGTCACAGCAAAAATATCCCCCAACTTTGCTAAATGTCCCCTGGGAGGACAAAATAGGCATGGGTTGAGAAGCACCGGTATACACGAAAGAGTGTAACCCTCGAATCTCAAATGTGAGGGACCCGGTGTGAGTATGGAGACTGGCCAACCCATCAATACAGCCAACGCAAAAATGCTCAGCCTTCTTGGGAGCCGTTTCCTGCAGTGACCAACTCATCGCCTGTTCTCTCCCCATTGGCATTCCTCTGCGGGACCACCGTTTGAACCAAGTAAGCCTCTCAAGATTTATGACCAACTCTAAGTGAAAATGAGGCTTCAAGGGGGAGACACTGGATGTCCTGCTAATAAAAGCAAGCATGTTTTCCATCACGTAATTAGCAAGTGAAGGCATTGTGATGGTATTTGTACCCCAAGCTGGTGAAGCGGGTCATACCAATGAGATGCACGTACAGGAAGTACTGGAAAGAAGAGAACGTAAAGCTTGTAGAAGAATAACCTTGCTAACAAGAAAAATGTAAGAAGTCACTACTCACATTAGAGTACCGGTTTTCTCTGATATGTGAAAGCGTCACCAGTTATTTCAAGTCATGACATGAGTCTCTAAAATAAAATGAATCTGATAGCATTCCATTCTCGACAGCTCAGACAGCTCTCTTAGGAAGTGAAAATGTTGTTAAATGAAGCAAATGAGGAAAAAAGTTGCTGCAATTCAAAGCACGCTGAAAATCATAGCCCTGGAGGGAGAAAATTAAATGCTTTAATATCTATAAAATAAAAATAGGCTACACAACCAATACATCTGAGCCACTAACTGTTTCTCTCCATTTACTATAGAAACAAGAGGTTCAAATTTGCTAGAATTCAAGTTCCATTTCAGAGAGAGATGTATATAATTCAGTAAATTAAAAAGCATAAATCAAATATTGAAGGGCATGATTTTATAAAGTTTATGATTCAAAGGTGATCCTTCACTTTAGTGGTGTGTTTTTTCTTGTGACACGCCTTTCTTTCATGGGGAATGGATCAGGTGCAATAAAAAATATGATAAAAATCCAAAGAACCGAGTAAGAATGACACAGTCATCTAAAATTGAAATTGTGTTCCACCCGCTCAGGTGTGAGAAGCTTTTTTTTTTTTTTTTTTTTATACCACTTATTGACCTACATAATGTACCATTGCAGCTTTCCTCCAAAGAGAATATAGCATAATGGTCTCATTTCAGGTTCTACAATTTTTCCATGTTTATCACATTGTCTTAATTTCCCAAAGAGACTTCAAATGCATTGTGCTGTCGTGGCATTACCCTTGAAGACATTAAATGCATTTGCTTATTTTTTGATATACATGCCAAAACTATATGTCTCAGAGTGCTCTGTAAAAAAAATGACTATATTTCATTCATTCATTCATTCATTCATTCATATTTTTATTAATTTATTTAAAAACGTGAGTGCTACAGTTACTATCACTGTGTAACAAATGACCCCCCCAAAATGAAGTGGCTAACAGCAACCATTTTATTATGCACATGGATTTTGTAAGTCAGGAATTTGAACAGAGCACAGCTGGTTGACTGATCTCTACTCCACAATATCTGGGGCCTCCTCTGTGAAAACTTGAACCCTGTGAGGTGACTTGACGTCTAAGGGCTGGAATCACCCAAAGGCTTATTCACACACATGTCTGGAGCTTTGGCTACAGTGACTCAAAGCCAAGGACTGCTGCACAAAGCGTGCACACATGGCCTTTCCATGGGGTCAGGTCCCTCATCCTACGGTGGCCTCAGGGTAGTTGAATTTACACGGCCACTTAAGACTCTAAGAACAAAAGTTCCAGCAAAGAACATAGAAACGACATTGTCTTTTGTGACTCAGCCTCAGAAATTAGCCAGCAATTCAGCACCACTTCCACCACCCGAAACTAGTCAATGTAGTTATAAGTCCAGTCAGATATGAGGGGAAGGAAAATAGACCCCACGTCTTGAGGGGAGGAGAGTCAGAGATTTGGGAGGTTATGTTTTAAAACCACCACAGGGGCATGCCAAGATAGAGCACAGGATTTTTATTATTAGGAATATTTAAAAAGATATAACTACAGGCATGTCAGAGTTGAAAAATAGTAAGGAATACGAGTCTTTTGAAAAACCTTTGCCAATCAATTTAAAAATAAAGAAAAGACACAAATTTCTAAAAATATACAATGTACTAAAATTGAAAGAAGAAATTTAAAACCTGAATAGGCTTATAAGCATGAAAGTAATTGAATCATTGGTCAAAAATTAAGGCGCACACACCCCCAGCCTATGCTCCAAAGAAGATATACAAGTAGCCAATGAGCTCAATGAATGATGGTGCACATGACTCACATGGAAATGCAAACTAAACCCACAGTGCCATGCCATCTCATGCCTACTAGGATGACTGTCATCAAACAGTGGAAAATAACAAGTGTTGGCGAGGATGTGCAGAAATTAGAACACTTGTACCTGACAGATGGAATGTAAAATGGTTCAGCCGCTGTGGAAAACAGTTTGACAGTCCCTTAAAAATGTAACTATTGAATTACCATATGACCCCCAAATTCCACTCCTAGGTGTACACCTAAAAGAATTGAACACAGGGACTCAGACAGATACTTGTATGTGACTGTATATTGAAGCATTATTCACTCTACCCAAAAGGTAGAAACAACCTAAATATCCATCAGCAGATAAGTGGATAAGGAAAATGTGGTATACGCACACAATGAATTATGATTCAGCATTAAAACATAATGATGTACTGACACAGGCTATAATATGGATGAACCTTGAAAACATTATGTTAAAGGAACTAAACCAAACATAAACGGACAATTATCATACGGTTGCAAGTAAATGAAATAACTAGAATAGGCAAATTTATAGAGACAGAAAGTGGACTGGAGGTTAGCAGAGGCTGGGCTGGGTTACCAGAGGGAGGAATGCAGAGTTATTGTTTACTGGGTACAGAGTTACCATTTGGGGTGATGAAAAAATTTCAGAAATAGATAGTGGTGATGGTTGCACACATTGTGGATGTAACTAATGCCACTGAATTGTACACTTAAACGTGGTTAAAATATATATTTGAAAGTTGCTAAAAGAGTAGATCTTGAAAGTTCTCGAGTTCTTACCACAAGGAAAAAAGATTGTAACTATGTGAGGCGATGGATGTTAGTTAAACTGATCGTGGTGATCACTTTGGTATATATATAAATTCTTATGCGAGCAAAATAAATGAATCTAACAGATTTGTTTTAAACCAAAATGCAAAACTCTCATTCTTTTAGGTTAAGCGTTCCTAGGTGGCAATATATATATATCAAACCATTATGTTGTGCACCTAAAATTAAGACAAATTTATATTTCAATTATATCACGATAAAACTGGATAAATGGCTAAAATGGCAAATATTATGTTATATATATTTTTACCATGATAAAAAAAATCTCACTGGACCCAAGTGTTTTATGCACAAGTTCACAGAACAGAGTTTGTGTGTGTGTGTGTGAGAGAGAGAGAGAAAGAAACAGACAGACATACAGACAGAGACAGAGACAGAAAGAGGTACACAGAGAGAGATTAGTCTGCTTTTTCTGAGATTAGAAATATCCTAAAAAAAAAACAATACAAAAAACGAAAAATAATATCATCTCAGTTATGAACATTAAGGCAAAAAAATCTAAACATTAGTAACTAAAATCCACCAATTAATTTTTTAAACGTTTTGACCAAACTTAGTGTACCCCAGAGACACAAGAAAAATTTGACGTTAAAAAGCCTGTTAATGCAATTCACCCCATTAAAAAATGAAAGAAGGATAATCATATTTGATTATCTGAAAAGACGCAGAAGAAGAGCTTGTGATGTGTGATTCAAGACAAGTTCTTGATTGGAAGCTCTTCAGCCAGCTAGGAACACGTAACTTAAAAGAATGAGAATTTTGTGTTTTGATTTAAAACAAATCTGCTAGACTCATTTATTTTGCTCACATAAGAATTTTTGCAAGAAATGATGTTTTCGAATTATGCCCTTTAATAATTTTGGAACATTGTGAGATGTATAATTCTTATGAACTGGTTTAGTTTAGTTAAATACGAACAGATAAGGAATGTCATAATCAGAAAGTTAATTAGCACAAGACTGGTGAATAAATCCTCTTATGGCAACTAACCACTTCAAGTAGATAATCTCTTACAATTAACATCTGCTATAGTCTGAACTGTGTCCCCCAAAACACAACCTCACATGTTGCTGCCCTAACTCTCAATATGACTGTATTTGGAAGTAAGAATTTTAGGAGATAAAGTTAGATGATTAAATGAGGTCATAAGGGTGGAGCCTTAATCCAAGTGAGGATGTCCAAAAGGATTGGTGGACTTATGAGAAGAGGAAGAGTTATCTCTGTCTCCATCTGAATACCCTGTGAGGACACAGTTAGATGGCAGCCATCTACAAGCCAGGAAGAGAGCTTTCACCAAAAACTGAATCAGCTGGCAACTTAATCTTGGATTTCCCAGCCTACAGAATTGTGAGAAAATCCATCTTTATTGCTTAAGCCCCACCCCCAGTCTATGGTATTCTATCAAAGCAGTCTGAGCTAAGACAATATTCACCTTTTTTTTTTCATTCATAAACCGTATAGCATTTGCATCTGCCAGGATTTGATTAACATTAAATTAATAAACCTAACAACCCTCTGTGGTCATTAATATTATTAACCCCATTTTACAGATGAGGAAACTGAAACATAGAAAAGGAAGTTGACGAAGATCTCTCTATGTTAAGATTCAGCATTCACCTTCTTTCTCTCTTCTACCTTCCTGGGACTCCACCAGATATGGCGGACCCCTTAAATTTCTCCTCCTTGACTTTCATCCATTCTTTCCCATTTTCCGTCTCTCTAGGCCCCATTTTAATTTTTTAATATCTTTTTTTTATGTCACTAATTCTTTTTCCAGCTCTCTTAACAGAAGTTTAACCCATCCTTTGCTTAAAAAAAAAAAATCATAATTTTATTATTCGTTTCTAAAAGCTCTAGCTTGTTCCTTTGCACATTTGCCTGATCTTTTTCATAGTATATCTCTCATATCTTCAAAGCCTCCTTTTAAGTTCTTTTATGGTCATTGTTTTTTTTTATATTCTCCATTTGATCATTGTGTTATCAGAAGTTCTTGGATATGCCCTTTGGTTGTCTACGGACTCTTGATTGTTCCCTCCTGTGTTGTCTAATTTTGGATTGTGAGCTCATCTTCAGCAAAGTATATTTGCAGCCATCTGGAATTGACTAGTTGAAGATATTTCGTATCTGCTCCTGCCCAGAATCCCACAGGAATACAGTAAACGGAGATCGCTTTTTAAAATGTGTCTCTTGGGGGAGCGTTCCTAAATGATATAGGTAGCATCAATAAGACAATTAAACAGCATAGTGCAAGCCAACGATTATAAATTCTGTGGAGAATATTTTTCCCACCACATGCAGAAAAGAAACCGAGAGATAACTTTCTGTCTCCTTGTGCCAGCTTTCAATCTAAAATAAAAATATAAGAGTTTTTCTTATATTACTTCTTTGATAAATTCTACCTTTTCATTTTCTTGGTTCTTTCTTTCCATAACTACATATGTGGAATTTCTTAACCTGAGATCTTCTCATTTTCTCTGCAATGCTTTTCTGTAAAGGTGATATGATAGATTTGTTTTGTTTTGTTTTGTTTTGTTTTTCCATTGGAGGATCCAGAAGTGTCAGTATCTGGCATCTGTTCTTTGTGACCATTCAGTTTCTCCAGAAAATAATTTTTCCATGTTTTCCAGTTTGTTACTGGGGGAGCCAAAGATATACTTTTGTTTGCCTCAGTTTTGTGAGAAGGAGAGTGCCCTACCCACCTCCCCATTTCATATTCAGTTTTCAACCCTGAAACACACCCACTGTCTGCTGTACCTGGGACTTGAGACCAGAGTGTCTATGGTTCAACTTCCATAGAAAACTCCAGTCTCCTCTGAGTGGCAGAAGAAGAGGGGGTGGGGGAATGGGCGTGTTTCCTCAGGCTGCCAGGAGTAAGGAAGGAGCTTGAGGACATAGCCCCTCTGTATACAGACTTCCAAATCTTGCGTTTCAGCCCCATAACTCTCCCCACTTTCCTTGGTATATAACTGTGCTAGTTTCCTGAGGCTGCTACAACAAAGCAGCCCACTGGGTGGCTTAAGACAACAGAAATATATTGTCTCACAGTTCTGGAGATGAGAGGTAAGAAACCAAGGCATTGGCGGGATTGGTTCCTTCTCAGGGCTGTGAGGAAGAATGGGTCCCATGTGTCTCCTCGCTTCTGGTGCCTCAGGCGTTCCCTGATTTATAGATGCTATTCTCTCTGTGTCTTCATATCCCCTTCCCTCTATGCACGTCTGTCTCTGTGCCTAGATTCTCCCCTTTTTATAAGAATGTAGTCACATTGGATAAGGGCCCATGCTAATGACCTCATTTTAAACTGAGTCATTTCCAAATAAGGTCACATTTTGAAGACCTGGGGGTAAGGACTCCAACATATCTTTTTTAGTGTCCCACTAAAAAAGATATAGTGGGACACTCTTCAGCGCATCACAACACTGAGCCAAAGCCTGAGCTTCTCTGGAGTTCTGCAGACTGGATCAGTTCATTTCCTCATTCTTACGCCTACTTACCCCATCCCACACATACACAGATACACACACAGACACACATGTATGTACATGGACACACAGAGGAACACACACTCAGAGATGTGCAAACATACACAGAAACAGAGACACACAGATACATACATACATACAGAGAAACACACAGAGACATGCATAGACACAGATACCCAGAGACAAACCAACCGAGACACGCGTAGAGATACACTCAAACACACCCAGTTACACACAGAGAGACACATGGACATGGACATGCGCACTAGTAAACAGACACACACACGCATACTTGGAGTGTGGCTTTCTTTGGTCGACTCCTTCCGTGCTCTTCCATCTGCTTTGCCTCTTCTCCTATCCCTTGGCTTTTTGAGCCATCACATTTATATCTTCGCTCAATCATTTCAGTGGGAGTCAGAGAAAAAGCAGAGGTTAACCTTGTACATTCAGTCTCCCACATTTAAGCGGAAAACACTGCAGAGCAGTATTTGCTGGGGCCTGGAAGCACCTCTAGGGAGCCTTCACTACAAAGATATCCTCACTCCAAAACAATGACCCATCATGATTCTAAAGCACCCGCCTCTGAGCACGGCCTGTCTTTTACCAGAAATGCCAGTGACCCCACACATGAGGGAGGGAACGGCTCTTAAAGTTTGACTTAACTTCTGCCCAGCTCCTGCCCCAGGTGGATTCTCTTTTTCCTTGTCCTGTAGGCTGCTTTCTGCTCTCACCCCCCACGCACCTTTGTGTTCCTCTACTAGGAATAACCTGTCACTTTAAGAGAAATAAAGCCACCAAGCCACCTCCCTTAGGAACACGTTGCTAAGTGCGTGTTTTTGCTGGAGACATGGCTGCAGCTTCCCAGGGAGCCGCCCGGGGACGCCCCAACATTCATCCCTTCGTTTGGACGCTTAGAAGATTCAACAGGAAGACCCAGCTCCACTTCCCTTTCATCCCGGAAAGCAGAATCGGCAAAGTGCCTTCATTAAAGGTCTTTCAGGTAAATCCGTTCTTCCCGGGAGCAGGGCTGCAGCACTGGGGTCCCGCTTTCGGTTCCCTGCCTTGGAGTTCAGCCTCTGCCCTCGGAGCCCAGAGCAGATTTCACTGACTTGTAAAGTTAGGGTCTCTCATCATTATTATTCATGCTTTACTTTCTGGAATTAAAACGTAGAGCACTACTCGGCTGCTTTGATTTGCGCTTCTGCCCGGGTTCTTGTGTATAGAAACGTTCAACGCAGCTCCTCACAAGCCTGGTGAATCCCTCCCAGCCGGTCACCCTGCCTCCTTCCTTGGGCTTCCATCCCCTCCATCCTGTTGCTTTCCAGACTCCCAGGAACATTTGCTGCGTTTGCATTTCCGGGCCTTTTAGCTCACATTGGTTCGAAGGGCTAAGTACTAGCTATTGCAAGCTTCACTTTTCTTGGCATTAGACAGAAAAGGGCCATGACAGACGGGGCTGAGGCTCCCTGCTCTCTCCAAAAAAAACCACAAGAAAATCTGCTGGCTGCGATTTAAACTGATTGTTTCCCTTCATTGCAAAGAGGTGCTATGAAAAGCAAATGAAGTCTAATGGGAAATACATGGATGTTATTAAATTTTCATGTAACTTCTGCAAATAAACTCAGCACCAGAATGAAGTCTCTCTCTGTCTCTCCTGGAGCTTGTTTAAAGAGACATTCATTCACACATTTCTTGAGCATCAGCAACACACCAGGCAGTGAGCGGGAGTTTAAAGGGTACAAAGATGCATTAGACCAGGTTAGAAGCTCAGGGTTTACCGGGAAGACAGACTTACAAACAGATAATAACAGTGCAATGAGCTAAGTGCCATAAGAGATTTATAAAAGGGTCTAACGCTCTTAGCACCCAGCGAGACCACCCCCAGGGAGCGCCTGAGACACTCAGTTCATCGTGTGTGTGCATCGGGCATACACCACCCAGCTCAGCTCAGATAGTTGTAGGTACTCTTTGAAGGCAATACACATTATATGAAGCTGATT
Source organism: Rhinolophus ferrumequinum (assembly GCF_004115265.2). Classification (NCBI taxonomy): domain Eukaryota; kingdom Metazoa; phylum Chordata; class Mammalia; order Chiroptera; family Rhinolophidae; genus Rhinolophus; species Rhinolophus ferrumequinum. The sequence goes on along the minus strand of NC_046288.1, from coordinate 78,840,981 downwards.
AAATGATTCTATAAAGCCATTTGTCACTAACCTTCTACTACTGGAAGCTATGGTCAGAATAACTTATAGAAGCAGGTAATGGATTCAAAAAGGTGTGTGTGGCACCTGCCCATGGTTCTCACAGGATGGGACAGAAACAGTTAAGCACTGTACACAGGGAGAAAATACTCATGCTTCTGAGGGCAGGGGAAGGCTTCAAATCACCATGAATGGAAACGGAAAGGAAACTGCCCTGGGCCCAGCTGGGGAAGGAAGGGGAGATATTGCTTATTGGACCCATGGGATGAAGAGAGGAACCAAAGATGGGAATGGGGGACTTGAACATCACAGAAGGTCTTTCTTGTGACTCCCCTTCTGTCCGCTAAGCTCTTTTTCCTTCCCCACTCTTGTCTTCTACTTTCCCTCCCTACCACCTCCTTCTCCTGATAACACTAACCAGAATGGAGAGCGTGGTAAGTGTTCGGCATTTTACTACACACATTCTATTATTTAACCCTTATAAAATTATTACCCATCGAGGTAGGAATTAATGGCCCCACGTTCACAGACATAGAAACGTATCTCAGAGAGGTAAAGGCATTGCTCCAAGATCACACAACTGATAAATAGTGCTGGAATTGAACCCAGGTCCACAGAATTTTTTACAGAGCCCTCACTCTTTCTATAAACCCATGTTTTCACTGTCCTGGAGTAGGATGCACATACTATATTATTTTTTAAGCAGCCAAGGCTGAGATTCAAACAATGCCACCTTTTTCATCTACCTTCATTCCTTTCTTTCTTACATTCTGTAGAATTTGTCACAGGGTCCTTTTATGACTCTGATCCTCTGGTGACCCTCAGGGATAGTCTTTGCCTTGATGAAGGTGTCAGTACTTTCCTTCAAAAATGTCTTTGGTGTTCTGCACTGAGTTAAACAAATCACTGGCCTGAAGTAGCCAAAGCTCTTTCTCACTGAGGCAATGCTCCACAGTTTTCAATGGAAAATAGTTCCAGAATAGTGGGCTAGCATAGAACAGTTACTGATATCATTGAAAAAGCAAGAATATATGGCGAGACAGAGAGAGAGAGTAGTAAGGGGGTGGACTCTGGAATCACAGACGTGGGGTCAAGTTCTAAATATGGCATTTTATGACTATAATCTTGGGCAAATTAGGTAAACTGTCAGAGGTTAGACTCAGAGGAAACCTTGGTTTCCTTACATGTAAATTGAGGCAAGAGCTACTGAGCTAGAAGGGTTCTTGTGAAGCCTAGGGACAACTTGGATAGAGAGAGAGCACAAAAGAAACCTGCAGTAAATTATGGCTCTTATTTTGATGTTGCCAATAGAAATATATTAACAAGTGCTCAGTGCATATGACGACAAGTGGTATATTAAAGTTGGGGAGTATTGATTTATCTTTTCTTAGCAAGAGTGTTCATAAAAAAATAAATTTTGTTGTCATTAGAAACTCATTCAAAGGTAATGATCAGGAAAGAATGAGGAGAAAAAAATCAACCCCATTACATTTTTCATTTTCTACTTCTACTTCTTTCTTTCATACATCACACTTTTTAATTTATTAAGAATCTTTTTTTAGTTACTAAATGACTTCACAGTTCTTTTTCTCCAGTTCTTAATTGCCAGAGTTGTTTCTTAGAGAGCTTTTGTGTCCTTCAGCATTATCTGCCCCCTTGTTTTTTCTAGAGTACCTCTTCACATTTTTATTTTCTTAGCTGCTTTTATCATTTCCCTTCCGCTCTTTCTGTAGCCTGTGTGGAGGTGTAGATGGGAAACAGTTGAATTTCCAGTGCTCTGCTCCCCGTTAACGTGCTAATTCCCGATTAAAGTCAGTGAAACCCTGAACACCTCAGGTGAGCTGCTGAAAGAACCAAGGCCCAGTGAAGACTGGGCTTCCACGGATATCAGGAAAGGCTTACAATGTGTCAGCCCTGGTATTTCTCTGCATTTGCTCTCATTTAATCTTCACGTCCGCCCAAAGAGGACAATGAGTCTTTAGAGGGCTCCAGAATGTGGCTATGAAGATGCAGCGGATAAATAGTGATTTGCTCATTCATTCGACAAGTATTTACTGAATGTCTACTGTGTGCCATAGGCCTAGGCTCTGGGGGTAAGGAATGAACAAATGTCCCTGTCCTCCTGTAGCTTATTCTAACGGGAATGGGCAGGCAATCACAAATAAATATGTGTGTGAACAGGTGACGAGTACTGTGGAAAATAAATCAGTGCAGGTAGTTAGGGAGATGCAGCAGGGTGAGAGCAGAAGGTTATCACCTGCGTTGTGAGTGTTTAGGGAAGACCTCTCTGATCAGAAGAGATTTGAACAGAGTCCTGAAGGGATTGAAAGAGACAAAGAGAGAGAGAGACATGCAGAAAGAGAGTTCTAGACAGAGGGAACAGCAAGTACAAAGGCCCTGAGGCCAGAGGATGCGAGTGTGGATCATGTAGCCTTGCAGGCCATTGAAAGGATTTGGGATTTTACCTGGTTGAGAAAGGGGAGTCGTCGGAGGATTTTGAGTGGAGAAATAACATGATCTCGCTCAAATTTTAAACAATTTACTCTGGCTTCAACATAGAATAGACTGTAGGTAAGCAAGGCGGGAATCGGAGAAGCTGGAAGGTTCTTATGCAAGGCCATTTGAGAGACAGCGGTGCTGGACCAGGGTGAGAGTAGTGAAGGTACTTGGAAGTGACTGAGTTCTCAGTATAATCTGAAGGCACAGCTGGCAGGATTTCTGAGGGGTTGGATATGGTGGGTCGTAGGAGAGTCAGAGCAGAATCAAGAGCGACTCCGAGGTTTTAGCCTGAGCAAGACGGTGTTCTGTTTAATGCAACAAGAAAGGCCGCAGGACAAGCAGGTCAGGGTTCGTGGCAAGGAGCTTCGTCTGAGGCATGTTAATACGCCAAGTGGAGGCACCCATCTAGCAGCTGGATGTTTGAGTCTGGAGTTCTGCGGAGACCTGTGGGCCCAGGATGTAAACTTGGAGACTACAAGTATATAGATGGTATTCAAAGCAAAGCATAACAAGGAGACCACAGGGAATGTGTAGAGGGAGGCTGAGCCTTGGGCTGAGCCTTGGGCACTCATATGGGGTGGTCAGCAGCTGAGGAGAAACTAGCGCAGGAGCGTGAGAAGGAGCAGCCAGTGGGTACAGGAACACCAGGAAAGAACATGTCGCAGAGCAAATGAAGAAAGTGTTTCAAGAGAAAGAAAGTGATGAGTCACTCTCATTACTGAATGCCTGTATCAGGTCAGATAAGATACGGGCTGAGGACCAGTCATTAGACGTGGTAACACAGGGGTCGTTGGAAATCCTGGCCAAAGCAGTTTCAGGGAGTGCTGGGCCCATAAAAACCGATTGGAAAGAGAGCGTTTAAGGAGTTTTCCTGAAGAGGGTTGAAAACTTGAGCAATGACTAGAGAGACCTGAAGTCTAGGGAGCTTTTTTTTTTTTTAAGGAAAGGGCCAATTACAGCACTTTGTACACTGAAAAGAATGAGCTAATGGAGCAGGAAGAAATGATTATCCAGAGGAAAAGGGGACACAGTCTTGACAAAGCTCCTGGAGGACAGAGGGGACGGGTCCCAGTGCCAGGCAGAGCCCTGGCCCAGGTGGGAGCACGGACAGCTCACAGCAGCAAGTGGACGCACAAGAGGTGACATGACTCAGCGGGCTGGGGCAGGCCTGTGGGAACCCTCTCTGGTCTCCTTTCTTTGCTCAGGGAAATGAGACCCCAGGTCAGGGGTAGAGAGGAGGGGAGGGAAGGTGGAGGTTTGGGGGAAGAGGAGAAGCTGGAAAGTAGTCCTCCCAGAGCTAGATTCTAACCAGGGCCATCTGACTCCACAGGCAGAACTCCTCCCGGGCTCCCACCTGCTGCACAGTAAAACCAGGCTCGTTGGCAGGGTCATGGGGACAGAGGGGTCTGTCATCCTCCTTATTCCCACAGGGCTCATTTCTACCAGTCCTGGGTTTGTCAGAATGTATTCCTATGGATGGAACATCTACTCAGCTCAAACACTTCCCTAACCTAGGCCGGCTTATATTTATCAATAGTAAGAAAGATATTTCACTGACTTCAAAAGTCCTGACGTTTTTGTGTGTGCTTTGCCTGGCAGGGAGGAGCCATCACAGCCCAATGAATCCCCAGGAAGAAAAAGTGAACATAATCACAGAGGTAAGTGGTTGCTTAGATGTCCCCAAGGGATGTGTGTGTGTGTGTGTGTGTGTGTGTGTGCAGTGCACTCATGTCAGACGTGTGGTAAGTGAGGAAGCTAGGCCAGCAACAAGCTTTCATGGTTCTCCAGCTGCACACAGAGGGTGCTAGGGAAGGCTCCTGGTGGGTGGTGTAGGAAATGCAGCCCTCCCGGCACTCCAGGGTTTGCCTCTACTGGGATGCTCTGAAGCTGCTTTGTCACCGCGTCATGAATTCTGACACAGAGCAGTTCTAAGGCGCCACCTGCTATGGGGCCCAGCTCTGCTGAAGCACATGGACTTCTAAAGAAATTCAGAATGAAGCTAACCAGCGTAGGTTCTAGCCACTAATAAAATCCTCTGCGATTGCTCACTCATGGTGTACCAACTTCATTAAACACTGTCTAGATAGAGCAGAGAACAAAGGCAATCTCCAGTGTGGCTTCTGCAGACCGCCACACAGAGGAGAAAGTATTCCCGCCAATGCCTGCATCTCCCTTGACTCCAGGGCTCACTGACTTGAGACCCTGCAGGCAGAAATGGAGACAACATTCTGTTTTTAGTAGAGTAATTCTAAAAACCTGGAGGAACACATTACGCAGGTAGAACCACATGACTACATTTGCTCATTCATTCATGCACCAAATACTTGTCATTCCTCTGGTCCCTGGGGATACAGCAGTGAACCAAACCCTGTGCCCTCATGGAGTTTACATTCTATCCAGTTGGAAGTCCTGGTACTTACTGGACAGCTTTCCATTGATGGAGGATCAAATCATGATTGGAGAATAAAAACGAACCTACATTTCTCCTACGTCCATTCTAAGCCAGTAAGAACTTAGACTTGAATTCAGCACCACACTTGCACAGCTCAATAATATCAACATCCTGTAATCTAAGTTGGTGAATTCCTGAGCTCTGAACACTCCCTCCCTGGGGGGCCCTGAGGGATGAGGTCTGAGTGGAGATGGAGCTTGTCCCCAGAGGATGACAGAGAAATCAGTCCCATAGACGTAGGGAAAGCTCACAGCACACCCATTTCCTGGTCGGGACCTCGGTTCCGTCTCCTGTAACTGAAGTTGTTGTCTTCTTCTCTAACCCCAGTGATCAAGGGCACTGATGTGTAATTGGAACCCAGCCCAGCAACCTGCACGCCATTGCTTTGAACTCTTACGGCATTAAAACCCGTGCTTTGTGTTCCAGATTTGTTCTGTATAAAAATTTTAAAATTCCCAATTTTAGAGAAAAAAAATTCTAATAAACTTGGTGTGCCCAGGAGAGGTTCTGGGTTTATCTTGCCATTTCTTTTACACTCAGAAGTGCCTGCACCCCAGTTTGTAAAACTCTGGGACTAGAAAAGTTCAGAGCTTGAAATGTGAGAGCATTCAGGTCTAACATTTAATGAATAAAACTTTAGAAAATGTTACGTGGAAAAAGAAAACAAAGTCTGCACTGTTAAAGGATTGCGCCCTTTTCAAAAGGATCTACTAAAACGTTCTTTAAATCAAAACTTCCTCAGCTTCCTGTGATTTAACATGTGTCTTCATCATCCTCTACCTGATAGACTGGGGAGCCAGCGAGAAGCCCAGCCCTTGAAACCCTTACTAAGGCTCAGAGGTCATCCTGTGCTATGTCCCCCTGTGGGGCCAGTCCCTGTGTCCTGGCAGATTCACTTGTTTAGATTGTGACTTTTGAGGGCAGGGAGTATCCCTGTGCCCCCAGGGCCTGGAACACCGGAAGTGCTCAATAAAGTTCTATGCGAGAACAAGGACCTGGGACAATGAAGCGCCATCATCTCACTTACAATGTTTCCCTTTGGACACAGTGTTTCAAGGTCATACCTATTTTGAGAAGAGTCCGTGAGGATGGCTGCTCAGATCTCTGTTGTCTCTCCCCCCACTTGCACTCACCTGTAGCGCCTGGAGGCCCCAGAGTAAGACGGTGACTTTCACTGATACCGAAAAATCACACCCCTGTTCTTCTCTTATGATTCCTTCCCAAGTTGCACACATACCAAGTGATGACTCTTCTATTTGCATTTTAACAAAGGAGTTCATTGAAAATGATGAGGAGGCAGATGTGGGAAGAAAGAAGAAGACTTCGAAGGTTCAAAGACAAAAAAGAAAGAAGCAGGTAGGGAGTGCCAAGAAACATGGATCTGTCTACTGGGCTGTTAACACCCCACCTGCTCCCACAGGGGGCCATACGTCCTCCTCTGGGAGAGGCAGGCATGTGGGTGGATGGTCCGGGTGCAGCACCTTGTGTGGGACCTTCCAGATGACCGTCACAATGAGACCATGGTCAGTATTCGGAGTATTTTTCCTCTAAGATTTTTCCCATGCCCTGAGACAGGTATAGAAAAATGAAGGAAAGAGCCCCCTTCCAGTGTTGTCATCAAAAAGCCAAAAACTAAGACGGGCGATAGATGGCAGTGCAGGATTACAAATCTTGGGGAACTCCCCCTTTCTCCAACTGCAAGCCCGAACTCCGCTGCAGTCTAGGGGGGAGGCTAACTCCCGGCTCCCAGCCTGCTGGCAGTCCCGCCCCCAGCTCTCCCCTCCACAGGAGTGGCCCTCCTTGGCTGGCAGCATCCTGTGCAAGGTCAACCTTCTCAAGGTAAATGAATTCCCTTGGTAAGGGTCCTTGCCCTCTGTGGAGGGAGGATTGTTTGGAATACTGAAGATGCCAGCTGCAGAGGGAGGGGAAGGGCAGGGAGCGCCATTTTGAGCCGGCAGCCACGTGATGGAGCCGGCCTGGGGAAGGGTGGCTGGCGAGGTGGGGAGGGAGGGAGGGCACCGGGGATCTCGTGGCAGGGGAGAAATCTCTCTCTCCGCTCTCCCCTCACCGCTCTCCCCTTTCCAGCACACTCTGGGAGGGACAAGCTGAGCAGAGGAGCTGGCTTCTTCTGCAGCTGGGATGGGCACCCAGGGGAGGGAGTAGGGGACAGGAGGTGCTGCCAGGCCACGTGGCTGCTCCCTCTGCCACTCAGGGAGCTTTAACCCCTTCCTGCACGGTTGGTAGTGGCTCAGCAGTAGGGTAGGGGACCCACGGAGGCAGCAACCACCCAGTGCAAATAAGAAAAGTTCAAGTCCTTGGCTCAGGGGCCACAGCAGTGAGCCAAGGTGCCCAGGGCTGGGGCGTGTGGAGCTTGGATGAAAAGGGAAAAAAAGGACAAAGATGGAGATGAGAAGAGAATAGCAGGCATCCCACTTCCTAGGCATCATCTCATTAAGTTAAGCTGCACAAGAGCCCTGATCACAGAACAACATAGCAGTCTTTGGGGCATTACAAGAAACCAAGAATTATGTTTCTTAACCCCAGTGGCATTTCGAATTCACTTAGGGATTTTTTTTTTTAATTAAATGGCTCAAGTTCATCTTAGACTATTTAAATCAGATTCTCTGTGCTTTGCACAATGCCTGATTAGCATAGCAGCATCTCAGGCAATGGGCTATTTCTATTTCCCTTCTTTTACGGATGAGAAAGAAAGGAAGTTAGGAAGTTAAATAGCCTGCCCAGAGCCCCAGAGTCAATCTGAGTTCGGAGGCAAGCTTTGTCTGACCCCAAAGAGGATCGATCATGCGACCTTGGCTGTCACTGCCACCTCTGCTCCCCTGCCCACCTCCTCTAAGCCCTGAGTGTCTGGGGAAGAATCAGAGGCTGTTCTTTGTCCTGGAATACCCAGAAAAAACTGTTTCCAAACTAGTTGGAGTTGGAATCAAATAGTTTGGTTGTGACTTTTCTGTTTCCTTTTTTCTCCAAATTTCTGCAGGTACATTATATCTAGAAAAAGTAAAGTTTCCATTTTATTTGGGATGCCTTGGTAATTTCACAAGAAACTTCCTAGAGAAACTCAGCGTTGACACAGCTTCCCTACAGGGGTGACCATCGTGACGCAGGTAGCAGGGATCACAGTTTTCTAGGTCTGAGTAGTATTCAGGCCTGTCCCCTTCTTAGGTGACCCACCTCATCCTGAGATAGGATCTGCGTCAACAGAAGCCCTGGGACTCACCGTCTCTGCCCCTCTGCCCACAGCAGCGGACTGCTGGCCCCCAGGAAATGGTGTCTGAAAAACCCCATCTTGGCAGCCAGCGGGAGCCCATGGAGGACGATCCAGACCCTGACACTCGCCCCCTGAGCATGACCACCCGACGCGGCCCACGGAGTAAGTGTCTCTCAGTTCAGTTCAGCCAGAGTTCATGAATTGCCTTCTGTGATCGGACATACAGGGATTTTAAGGGGTGTTCTTTTTCATACACAGTCACTACCCCTCCACCCTACTTCCCACCAACTCCATGGGTAATTTTCTAGGTGAACATCTGTCTAGGAGACTAGACGCGTAGCTTCAGGACGTATTTATAGAACCACATAAGGTTGATGTGTTCATTGAAATAGAAATGGTGCAGATAATCAAATATGTAGACATTCAAAGGAGGGGGAGCCAGTTAGGAAGGCACACAAGTCAATGATTGGATGTGAATCGCATGTTGAAAGAGCTGAGGGAGTTTCTGAGGCCCTGGGAGCCCTTGCCCCTTGAGGACCCCGCCCTGATTCCTCCCCCCTCCCCCCACCACACACACCCGCCCTTCTCCCCTCTGAGGACCTCGGGCTGCACTTCACAGCATTTGCTCTTTCCCACTATAGTGAAAGCATTAATTCTCCGCTCATTGTAGGGAAAATGGTTACCCCCCACTGGATGCTTTTCATAAAAAGCGAATTAGACAAGAAAAGTGTGTTATACTTTCAATTGTTACATAATTATTACACAGCTGCTACACTCTGTCCTTGAGTAGCAGAGCTGTGAATAAAGTAACTGTTGGAAACTAAAAGGCTTTGTAAGCAAGCTCATCTGACCTCCAACCCTGAGAAGAATGTGGTTTCCATCAAAGAGGGGTGATACAATGATAGCCGTTACAAACTTCATCCCAGAAAATTGCTTTGGAGCTGGGTACTCAAAATTGTTCATTGTGGAATATTGTAACTGGTCTTGTCAGCTCAGGCTGCCATCACAAAATACCACAGAATGGGTAGCATTCGTTTTCTCGCTGTTCTGAAGGCTAGAAGTCCAAGATCAAAGTGCCAGCGCGGAGGTTTCCAGCGAGCCTCTCTGCCTGGCTAGCAGGTGCCTGCCGTCTCCCTGGGTGCTCACTCTGGTGTCTCTTCTTCTAAGAACGCTAATCATGTGGTATCAGGACCCCACATTCTAATCGCATTTAACATTAAGTACCTCCCAGCTCCAAACACAGTCACATTGGGGGTTAGGATTTCAACATATGAATTTTGCTGGGATGCAATTCAGTCCGTAGCACAACTATTGAATATGTAATGAATTATTTTAAAATTAAAGGGAAAAACAGTCAGAGTGGGTGGCCAGTAATAAAGGATCTGTGGCATAATGAAAGTGGATTCTTTTCTTTTTTCTAAAATGGGAGAAAAATATTCATGATCACCATGGGTGTAATTGTGAGGATCAAATCAAAACAGGATATGAAAGGACTTTAAATAGCATAGAACATTCGATAAATGCACAGTAACTAAAGTGTTTGAGAGTGAGATAATAGATTTAATCTATGCATTCATCCAAAAATAAAAATAAAATAGTACTAGTTCTGATTTGGAGAAGAGGAAAACAACAAAAGCTAAGATTTGCCTGCCTGAGCAAGGTCATGACCAGTGATATCTGGGCAGCCCTGGACAGGGCTGAAAGCTGTGGCTGATTTGGTAGCACTGGTGAACCAAGACATAGAGGAAACGTCCCTAGGAGTCAGGTGGGCGGGAGAGGGGGAGCGGGGGAGGGGTGGCTGATGGATAAGGAGACTGTGTAGCCAGGCACCTGTCAGAATGAGCGGTCAAGACCTGTGGAAAGTCAGCCAGGTGGTCCAGCAAGCAGAACAGGTTCATTGTTCTGTCAACACACACTGGAGCAAACGACAGACAAGTACAGGGAATGACAAGTGTGGTGAGAAACGTGGCTAGGCATACTGACCTGAGATGGGCCGGGAAAAGGGCAACAGAGGGTCTATGGCTGACAGGTACGCAGGCGTCTCTGTGGTAGAGTTTTGGGGGAAGAAGATTCCAGACAGAGCACTGAAAACACACAAATGTGTGCTGAGAACTGCGTCCAGAGCAAGGTGGAAGCAGCCATGTCTTTTGTGACCTCTCCTGGGAAATCACACACCATTGCCATTTGTGACAAGTATGTCACTAAGTCCAGCCCACATTCCAGAGGAGGGAAACTAGGCTCCACCTTTTAAAGGGAGGTGTGTTGAATACATTTATGGACATGCTTTTAAACCACTACATTCATCTTTCTTGAAAACCCTTTGTGTCACTTTTCTACCAGAGTAAGCAATCACATAAATCCAGAGTAAGCGTCGCATAAAATCCACACTCTTTTTTTCGTTCTGGGCTCTGAGACTGTGCAATCAGCACCTTCCCGTGATATTCCCGCTCTGCGCCGGTCTGTCTGCACTCCGGCCGACTGCGCCCCGGCCCCTAAACGCCTCGCGACTACCTGAGCATCCCTGGGTTTTGGTGCCCACTCACAGAAAGCTCCCCACCCACCTTTTTATCAGACTTGTGGCGGAAAGGTCATAGAGATGTAACAGCTGAGGCCACGGGCTTTGGTGTCAGACCAGTGTGGGGACCACTCTCTACCTGTCACTTTCTTATTTACTTGGCCAAGTCCTCCCCCCCCCCCCCGCCGAACTTCAGTTTCTTTATTTGCAAAATGGCAACGAGAATAGAATGCCCAATACCTCCATGGAGTTTATATTCCAGTTGGGGGCTGAGAAGTAAAAAGGGAAAACAAGTGAAACAAACACGAGAAGTAGACGAGTGGCCAGTGGTGAGAAGTGCTATAGAGAAAGATGAAGCTGGACGGTGGAAGTGAGACGAGGGGTTTCTATATTATTAAAGGTCATTGGGGAAGGCCTCTCCAACAGGATGGTGTTGGAGCAGAGGCGTAAAGGAAACGAGAGATCTCTGAGGCACGTGGCCTTAAAGCCAGAGTGTTGGTATATTCAAGGAGCAGCAAGGAGGCCAGAGTGGCTGACAGAGCGAGCAAGAAGGAAAAAGAAGAACTAAGTGAGAAGGAAGAAGGGAATCGTACCAGCCTTGTGGGTCCTTGCACTTTCAATGCCAGTGGGATGACAGCTATGGGAGGCTTTGAGAGACAAGTGATCTGGCCAAACTTAGGCTGAAGGATGCTGTGCTGATTTCACCCTGGAGAGACCAGTTTGAGGGCTCCAGCAAAGATCCAGGTGGCGGTGGTGGGAACTGGGCCCCGGGTAGTAGTGGAAGGGTGGGCAGAAGTGGGAGTCTGGGTGTCTACAAGGTGGAGCCAACAGGGTTCATTGATGATTGAACAGGGATTGTGAAAGTAGGAAGGACGACTCCAAGCTTTTTGACTTGGGCAACTGGGAAAATGGAGGTGCCATTTGCAGAAAGAGGAGAGATGGCAGAAAGAACAGGTTAGGGGGTAGAAAGGAAGAAAGATCATGCAAAGTTTGAGATGCCTGTTGGAAATGGGTTGTAGAGATCTGGGGGTGGGGTGGGGATGGAGGCTGCGGAGGCCTTCGCTGACGTTCTGTGGAAAAGAGCACTTTCCCACCTCATCACCCATTCTTTCCTGTCCCTTGAGTCATTGTCTGTCAGAGCTCATAGCACCTCCTGGTTTGCTCCTGGTCACTGTCTGTCTTCTCCATTCACCACTGAATGGAACTCCAGTGCCTAGGGAGATGCTTGGTCCATGGTGGGGGCGCGGTAAACATTTGTGAACAGCTCTGCCCTGGGCACAAGAACAACACTTCTCAAGTCTTATAGCCCTGTGGCAGAATCGGCTGATTTGTTAGCTGCAGTGGAGCCAGACGGGCCAAGTGATAGGAGAGTATCTTCCACACTGTCCCCCACGTCCCTGCTCAGCTAGGATGTAAGGACATGACTGGGGGACAGGCTCTACCGTGAGTTCAAGTAGACTGGCTGCTTTACGGAAAAAAATTTTCATCACTCAGGCACATTGCCTCCTTGATCCCTTTTATTCTTTTTTTTTTTTTTTTTTGATCGAAATAAGTGATACTATTTCCTCTGCTAACAGCTCCTCAGCCCGTCTATTAAGGCTTCACGTGTATAGTTATGAAAATAGCTTTTGATATTCTCAAAGTAAATGAAATGTCAGCAAGACAAAGTGCCAAGTCTTAAGATCCTAAATGTAATACCCTTTGAGGCCTCTATTTTTCACTATGGAAATTCAAACATGCATGATGTAGATAAAATCCAGTGAATCTCACATGCCCTCCACCAGATTCAAGGATTAACAAGATTTTGTCACATTTCTTCCAAGTATCTGTTTTCTTTTTTTTTTTTTTTGTCTTTTCCAGAATTTAAATATATATATATATATATTCTTAATTGTGGTAAAACACACACTCACACACACACACACACACCATAAAATTATCTATCTTAATCATTTTTAAATGTACAGTTAACTCAGTAGAGTTAGCTATATTCACACTGTTGTACAACAGGTCTCCAGAAATATTTCATCTTGCAAAACTGAAACTTTATGATAAAAAATAACTCCCCATTTCCCCCTCTCCCTGACCCCTGGCAACCACCTTTCTACTTTCTATTTCTATGCATTTGACTATTTTAGATACCTCACATAAGTAGAACCATATAGCATTTGTCTTTGTGACTGGCTGAATTCACCAGTGTAGTGTCTTCATGTCATCCATATTGTAGTATGTGACAGGAATTTCTTCCTTTTTAATTCTGAATAATATTCCATTGTATGTATAGGCCTCATTTCTCTTATCCATGCATCCTTCATGGACATTTGGGTTGCTTCCACCTCTTTCCTATCGCAAATAATGCTGCTATCAACGTGAATGTGCAAATGTCTCTTCAAGATCCTGCTCTTGATTCTTCTGGATAAATACCCAGAAGTGGGATTGCTGGGTCATAAAGTAGTTCTATTTTTACTTTTTTGAGAAACCTCCGTACTGTTTTCCATAGTGGCTGCAACATTTTACATTCCCGCCAACAGCGCACAAGCCTTCCAGTTTCTCCACATCCTTGCCAACTTTTTGAGATTTTCTGTCTGTTAGCTTTTATAGTAGCCTTCTTAAAGCCATCTTTTGATTTGCATTTCTCTGATGATTAGTAATGTTGAGCGTCTTTTGATATATGACCATTTGTCTATGATGTTTGGAGAAATGTCTATCCTTTGTCATTTCCTAATCAAGTTATTGGTTGAGTTGTGGGAGTTTTTTTATATATTCTGAATAATAACCCCCATCAGATGCATGATTTGCAATATTTTATCCCATTTCATAGTTTGCCTTTTTACTCTATCGATTGTAACCTTTTTTCTGCTTTTGTTGCCTGTGCTTTTGGTGTCATGTCCAAGAAATTGTTGCGAAACTCAGTGTCATGAAGATTTCTTCTGTGTTTTCTTCTAGGAGCTTTATAATTTTAGGTCTTCAATCCATTTCGAGTTTATTTTTCTATATGGTGTAAGGTAAGGGTCCTCCTTTACTCTTTTGCACATGAATAGCCAGTTTTCCAACACCGTTTGTTGAAGAGACGACCCTTTTCACATTGAGTGGTCTTGGCATCCTTGTTCAAAATCATTTGACCATATATGTTTCTTTCATGACTTTCAGTCATGGGACCTGAGCATAACCTAACCTTCCTAAGCCATGGGAGCCTCATTTATAAGATGGGGATACTAAAATTCTTGGCTTCAGGCAGCTATTATAACAATGAAATCAGATGATGTGCAGAAAGCACCCCACGGAGTGTCCTGCAACTGGAAGAACTTGATGTCACCTGCATGACTAACCAAAATATTTACCTTCTTGACATGGCAGTACCAGGCTAAGATCCTTACATGCATTACATTATTTAATTTCCAGAACAGTCTTGTCATCAGGCATCGCTCTATAGATCAGACAACGAAGGTTCAGGGGAACCACCAGCTAGAAGTGATGGAGCAGAACTCAAACTCCAGTGTGCAGACGTCCGGAACCTGTGTTCTCAAGTTGCTACACTATGGCGTCCACACCCACAAATCTTAACCCTGACTGGTCTTGGAAGTTAATGGTGTACAGTTGGCCACAGAAGGTATAATGGCAATGCTACAACCAGCACTGTCACCAGTGGCCCACAAGGCCCCCAGGGGACTCTTCACTTGGGGCACAGAGTCAGTTGGAGTCTTCACCAGATTGTCATTCTGACTGTGTCTCATTTTTTTTCCCCAAAGAGAGTCAGTCAGGTAAATCACAGAAAGTACTCTCCCTACCTAGACTAACTCTTTTTTTATTTGAGGTTTGTTTGTTTGTTTGTTTATCTTACCGTAGCTACTTAACTTTCAAAATCAGTGTACATGTCACCTCCTTTGGGACATTTCCCTGATGCCCCAGTGTGTGAGTAGACCTTCTCTGTTTCATGGCCTCTGTGCCCGCAGGAGCGTCTCAAGTCTCTTCTTACTGGGACATAGTCTCCTCTCTCCACTGGACTAGCAATCTTTGAAGGCAGAGACTGACTTTGCTTAGCACCACGCTGGTACACAGATGGTACTCAGCAATGCTTACTGAGTGAACAGATGTCTCAAGCTGGCCTTTCTGCTTTGTATCCAAGGCTATGCTCTAGCTTAGGGGTGCTCACCTCGCACCCCAACTCCACACCCACCACACCCTTCCAACCAAGTGTGCTCACCTGGGTCCAGATCTGTGATTTCCCAAACCTCTCATGGAGTGCTGCCACCCCAGCTCTTCACCTTGAACCTGAGACCCTGTCTACACTGCAGCATTCCGACAGCGCTCCAGTGTTGTCAAGTTCAGACTGCATTCAGACACCAGATACCAGCACCCCTGATACACGTGTGGCCTTCCCCACAGCACCAGGCACACACCCAGAGGGGCCATGTCCCCAGTTAACAGCCACACAAGCTCAAGCAGTGGAAGCTCTGGCTTCTAATTTGCTCTACAAGCTATACACAGGCAGGACATTCCAAGCAAAGAAAGCATTTCACTGACCAGGCAGTAGTTCCAAATCAAATAAACATCCAGAAGAAAAGTGTACACACTGGCCCAGGATTCTAACTTGCACCATCTCTGTAGGGAGTAACTATCAAATGTTAAGTAGTTTCTTATGAACATAAATTTCCTCATTACTGACATCTGTTTTCCATTCATTCGTGTTAGTTTCTCTAATGAAAGCATCATTCCAGAGCCAGTTTCTCAGTATTGGTTGAAAACAAAGTTTGGAATCTGGTGAAATCTGATGCAAATGAAAGGAAATAGATAATTTCGTTTAGGCATATTTTTAAAAAGCCGTCAAGATGTGGAGAGACGACCCAGCAAACAAATGTTAAAGGCACAGTATGTGACAGGAAGGAGAACTGTCCAAAGGAGCTGGGTCTTGGGCAATCCTTGGAGCCCAAACAGCTGGAGAAGGGAAAGAACATTCTTGTCAAAGGATGCATACTGGGGACTGTACGAATGTCAAAAACTTCACCAGTGCTGGAGACACTACCTCACATGGCACTGAAGGGACAGGTATAAATAAATCGTATGTTGTATTATACAATTGCGTTTATTTTCTGGATATTATGTTTGACGTCTTTAAAAAAAAAAAAGAAAGAAAACAGAAAAACCTTTCTGGTTGGGGAGAGACTGGCTAATTCTTTGAGACAACAAAGGGCCCAGATTGGAGCCTTTGATATGCAAACTAACCAATCCAGAGCCCAACCTCCTCTATCTGGCCCCAGGACGCAATAGTCCTCTCTCTGAATCATCCAGGGCCAGGTACCAAGCCACTAGAGACCCTCATAGCTTAGAGCCCTCCAGAACTGTTCCAACTAGCCAGTCCTAAACTGTTTTCCCTGTCCTGCCTTGTCTTTCCTTCGGAAACCCTAATAAAGGTTGTGGCCTCAGCTTTACCGCACTCCTGAGTGACGCCTCCTGGCTCTAGGACCTGGGAGTATAATGGACTTTGTTTCCTGAGCCTCTCTTCTGCCTCTTTGCGGCTGCACGTGACTGACCCGCTCATAAAAGAATACGAAACATACACATCATTATTGTTAGTTATCATGAAAGGCATTTTCCAGAAAACTCCTTTATAGCAAAATTCCCCGAGTCATCTCTCCCTATTTTTGTCGCCAGTCTTGAGACTCCTCCAACCTAACTCACAGCTGCCCTCCCCACAGAAACTCTTCTTGCTGACGTCACCATGAACGCACATTTGCTAACTTCACTGGTCAGTGCCCCCGTCTTTACCTTACTTGCTTTCAGCATCATTTGTTGAGCTCCCCACTCCCTCCTCCATTTGTACTTTGCTTCCAGGACTCCATTCTCCTGGTTTTCCATCTCACTCACTGGTGTACCTCTCAGTCTCCCAGTGCTGGAGCACCCCAGGCTCAGGGCTTGGTCCCCTTTTCTTTATCAAGACTCATTCCCTTGGTCATCTCAAGACTTCAAATTCTATCGTATAGATACTGTATGTATATCTGACCAGTCCCGAATTTTTACCTCCAACCTGGACACCTTTCATCCTAAATGTGCAACTACCTCCTACACATTCACTTTTGCATTTCTAAAAAGACAACTCACCTTTTTAATAGCCTATGGACATATAATTTGCATATCATAAAACTTATCCATTGTAACTCTATAACTCAATAATGTTTAGTAAATCTGTAGACTTGTGGAATCATCATCATAATTCTGTTTCAGAACATTTTCATCACCTCAAACAGTTCCTGTACGCCTATTTGCAGTTAACCCCC
The DNA here is from genome assembly GCF_004115265.2 of Rhinolophus ferrumequinum. Taxonomy (NCBI): domain Eukaryota; kingdom Metazoa; phylum Chordata; class Mammalia; order Chiroptera; family Rhinolophidae; genus Rhinolophus; species Rhinolophus ferrumequinum. The sequence goes on along the minus strand of NC_046288.1, from coordinate 78,823,996 downwards.
ACTCCCACTCTCCAGCGCCGAGGCAAACATTACTTTGTTTTATATCCCTATAAATACTCCTTTTCTAGACATTTCATGTGAATAGAAACAGTGCTTCGTGTCTGGCTTCTTTCACTTTGCATGTTTTCTGAGATTCATAAATGTTGTAGCATATATCCACATTTTGCTCCTTTTTATTGTGGAATTATGCATTGTGTGCAGAGACCACATTTTATTTATTTATTCACCTGTGGATGAACACTTGGGTTGTTTCCAGTTTGGGGCTGTTATGAATAAAGCTGCTATGAACGTTTGCAACATGTCCTTGTGTAGACATGTGTTTCCATTCATCTTGAGAAGTAGTAGTATCTCTGGGACAAATGATAAATTTAGACTTAACTTTATAAGAAACTGCTGATGTGTTTTATAAAGTGGCTGTATCATTTTCCTTTCCCGCCAACAGTTTGCAAGAGGTCCAATTTCTCCACCTTTCTAACAATTGGTATTATCTGTCTTTAGTTATACTTTATAGTGTATGCATATTGGGATTATAGTGTATGCATATTGGGTATTTCATTGGGATTTTAATTTATATCTCCCTAATGATTAATGACAAATGATAGTCATTTGTATATCTTTCTAGTAAAATGTCTGTTTAAATTTTACTTATCATTAACTAGATTCTTTTACTTCCTATAGAGTTGTAAAGAGTTCCCTTTATATTCTAGATACAAGTACTTTATCAGATATATAATTTTCAAATATTGTCTCCAAGTAAATGTCTTGTCTTTTCATTTTTTTAATGGTGTCTTTTGAAGTACAAAAGATTTTCATTCTGATGAAGTCAAATGTATCACTTTTTTTCTATTATGGATTGTGCTTTGGGGATTGTAACTAAAAACTATTTGCGCAACCCAAGGTCATGATAATGTTCTCCTATATTTCCTTCTAGAAGCTTTATGCTTTTAGCTCTTATACTTAGTTAAGTTTATGATCTATTTTGAGACAACTCAAATTTTACTCGACTGAAACTGAGCTTCTGCTCTTCTTTTCCCAATCCCAACTATTTCTCCTGCAGTCATTTCTACCTCTTCAAGTGGACATTTCCTTTTCTCTATTGCTTGGGTCAAAACCTTGTAGTCACATTTAACTTCTGTCTTCCTATCTACTCACATCCAATCTCCCTTAAGTCCTGTTTGCTCTAACTTCAGGATATGTCCATTTCTCACCACATCCACCACTGCCACCCTGATCCAAGCCACCTTCCACTCTCATCTAGAGGAGTCAACAGCCTCCTGACTGGTGTCCTTACTTCCATTCTCAACCCAGCAGCCAGAGTGGCCTTAACAAAACAAGGTCATGTCACTGCTCTGTTCAAATCCTTCAATGGCTCTCACCTGACTCAGAGTTAAAGCCAAATTCTGTAGGATGATCTACTGTTTGTCTTCCCCTTGTCTCTATGAGCTGATAACCTAGCTTTTATCTCCCACCCCTTCTGTTCCCCGTTTCTGCTCTGGTCTCACATTAGGTGTGGCCCTGTCGCAGTCTTTATACCAGATGCTACCTGTAGCTACAACACGCATTCCCTAGCTGTCCACATGGTTGGATCCCTCATTTCTTTCACCTGCTTTCATGTCATCTCGAAGCCCTTGCTTGGCCACTCGACTTATAATTACAATAACTCTCCCTTCTGGCCTTCCTTATCCTCGATCCTGCTGTATTTATCTCTATGCCACCTATCATCATCCAACATACTAAATATATTACTTGTTTGTGGTCCATCATCCCCAACAGCAAGTACACCCCATGAAGGTGGAGAGAGTTGTTTGTTTGAGTCACTTTTCTATCCCTCCTGTCTTGCACACATGACAGTACTCAATAAATATTCGTTAGCTGAATGCATGAAAAGTGGAGAAAAGATTCCCTAATTTAGCACTTCCAAAATTGGGTTTGGTAGAATACTAATATCCTGTCAGAGATTAATGCTTACAAAAATATTCCAAGTTCAGAAGCTTTGCATTTCCCCTCTTGGAAGTTCATGAAGCTTGTACCGATACCCCGCTGTCTCTCAATAGCAGTTCCTGGCCTTCTGGAATGCTGTTTGCATTTTTTCTATTCTGCCCAAGGTAATATGCAACGTTCAACCCCAGGCCAAATTTTCACATCACAATAGATGATGTTCTTTGCCACCTTTCAGAGACTCAGTCCTTTTGGGAGCCTGCTTGCTCTATGCCACCGCCATGGTGATGATGGAGCACAGGGACATGGCAGGGCTGGCCGGCCCCGTCTGCCCAGGCCGACAACCCATCTGCGTCAGCTCTAGCTGCTGTAGTGAAATGCCATAGGCTGAGTGGCTTAAACAACACACACTCATTTCTCACAGTCTGGAGGCTGAGAAGTCCAAGATCAAGGTGTCAGCCAATTCAGTTCCTTATAAGAGCCCTTTTCCTGGCTGGCAGATGGCCACCTTCTTTCTGTGTCCTCACATGGTAGACAGAGAGAGAGCTCTGGTCTCTCTTCCTCATCTTATAAGGACACTAATCCCATCATGGGGGCTCCACCCTCAAGACCTCATCTAAACCCAATTACCTCTCAAATACCCCACCTCCAAATATCATCAAGTTGGGGGTTAGGGCTTCAACATATGGATTTTGGGGGTACAGAAACCTTCATCCATAACAGTCCCTAAGCTTGGAAGATGTGCTGAAGCACAAAGAAGCAGGAAGACACAGCAGGCAGAGCCAGAATCCTGAGGTCCAAGCACCCCTGAGCCCAAAGGAGACTCAGGCGCCAGAATAACAGCCCCAAGTTTTCAGTTAATATATCATGAAAAAGTTAATAAGATTGAAAGAAAGAACTGAGAAGTAGAAGAAAGTGACCTCCTGATCCCTCAGCAAACTTGAACTATGAACAGTTCTGGAGCTTGAAACCCAGGGCTGAGCCTGCTGTTCTCAGTCTCTTTTGACTTTCATTTTGTATCACAAAATTTTCATAAGTGGCACTAGTCTATTTTATAAAAATTAGAAAACCAGGAGAAAGAAATAGAAGAAAATAGTCACCCTAGTGACAACCACCATTAACCTTAGGCCCTTTCCCGGTGCTGGGCTTTTTCTGCATGATAGTTGAGGAAGTCCCACATTCCCAGAGGGCTGACTGTGCTTGAAGGGATATCCAACACGCTTACATCCATATGAATCTGGGAGAAGTTGGTGACAGTTGATCTGACTGTCCAACACATTATATTTTTCCTCTCAAGCCTTTAGGATATTGGCTGTGCTCCTCTCCAGTGTTTTCTCCTGAAGTCAAGCTGGCTTCTGTCCCATGCTCTCCCTGATCTCAATTCTATATTTACATCCTATCCCTGGAATTTTACAAAAGGGGGAAATTACGATGGGGAGAGGAGAGGCAGGAATAAAAAGGCAGTTCAGGCCAGCGCTCTCCCAACCCTTTTGTCTCCCATCCCTGCAAGAACTGTGTCTGTAGGGAAGTTGCCATACAATTTTTTATCATACTTTTAAATATTACAAAAAATTTTGTTTAAGGCCTATCGTAAATATGAATGTCTTAAAAGAAAACTTGTATCACTCTTAACATTATTCGAAAGGACCTAAATGGAACAGTGATTGGATAACCTCCATCGTCTATTTTAAAAAAAAAAAAAAAAAGAACAAGCTCTCCCTGGACAGTTGGCAATTTTACGCCATTCCCCTTTCTTCTTGAATGTCATTCCACTCCCCCCACAGAATTTTAAGTAATATATTTCTATGCTTACCAATCTTCTATTGCTCACCATATTAACAAACTGAAGTTTTGATTGAGCTATTATTATAATTAACAATAGTGCACAACATAAAGTTACTGTAAAACTTGGTAAATATTTATTAATTATAAAAGGTGTAATAAATAAAACCTTTTAGAAGTGTATTCTTTAACTAGAGTAGGAAGGCGGGAGAGGTAGGCAATTGACCAAGAATTATCGTGCTCATTGGTCTACGATCTGTGGTATCCCCCAAGGTGTACACAGCGCTCTGGTCTAGGCAGTGAGAGTCACAACAACAGCCTAGCAAGAAGCATGGGAATTTCTGCAAAAGTCGGGGGGAAAGGGGAGGACTTCTGGTTGGTGGAGGAAGGACCTTAGAAACCCACTTCTACGTAGCAACAAACAGATCACATCAAGTTGGGAACAGAAGATGAGAAGATTAGAAAATGATTCCAAAATGCAATGCCTGTTTTATTAGAAGGCTGTTATGTTTTCTGGGGGTCAGGTATAATAGACGTTATTAAGAGAAAACTGGAAAGCATCCATCATTTTATTAAGCTGGAAAGGAAAGAGAATGGGATACAGGGAGTCTGGGTGATGGGAAAAGGGAGACAGAGCGCCAGGAAGCTCTGGAAGCCATTTGCAATCATGAGGCTGATCAAGCCTTGGAATGAATGGGTTTGTGGGGAAGCCATTGAGTGCAACGTGGCTGAACGTGTAACCCCTGCTGCCTCTGAGGAAAAACGTCACTTTGTCAAGGAAATCCATATTTCATACTAATTGACAATATGTATATGTTTTAGTGGAATGCCTTGAAAATCTCTCATCCGTACGTTCTTGCATGCCCCAAAGTCAATTTTTAATAATTTAAAAATTATTTTCAGCACACTCATTGCATTTGATGCTGCAGACAGTTCAGTCATGCCGGGTTTTCTTACTCGTGTTAAAGAGCCATTTTCTGAATGTGCCTCTCTATGTAACTGTGAAATTGCACCCTTTCTCAAGCCTGGCAAAGCAATTCTTATCCTCAGGGAGGGAAAAATAGAGACAGGTTGAGATCACATCGTTGATTAGTAAAGTAGTGGAGTAATTGACTATAATTTAGGGAAACATGTTTTATGAGGGCTGTCTTAGTATTTCCAGCTGCTTTAAGAAACACTGCACAGCATAGTCTACCAAGCTAGAAGTGAAAGTATTTAATCCCTATTCGTTATTATGTCAAAGGGAGCACATTAGTACACGTGGCTTTCTGTGGATATAGTGTTAGTGCTATTACCTTAAAGGAAAAAAGTCATCATCATCATCTGCTTCCATCCAAATGAGGACTACAATTATTTTGTTTGAAATCCTTCACACCCTCATGGTTCCTTTATCTGTTTTTCCTTCACTGCTTAATGCTACAAAGCACCAGGTGCAGAAACCACCAACACGGTCCTTGCTCTCAAGCTGGTCACGTTCTCGCTGGGAAAATGCCGCATCACCAGCTCGTTGTACAAACCTGACTTGGGAATCTGTATATCATCTAAATGCTGCTAATAGACTTGAAACACAAAAATCAGGGAACAGCTACTTTTTAGTGTTTCAAAAATTTTCAAGGTTTTTAAAAGTAATACTAAAGAAACTAGTTTCTTGGCTCAGAAGAGAATGTTTTAGTAAAATATTTTGTGTCTCTTTTGAAAAATAATGCATAAAATTATTCCAGTGAACCACGTATATATAGGCAGTAGTTATTTTAAGTAAATTTGAAAAAACTTTTTTATAAAAAGGATGGGGAGTAAATAAACAAGATGCATTTTCATGTTGAAAGGTGTTTACTGTTGACTGTAAAAAGGTTTCTCTTTGGGGGCAGAAGCAAGGTGGCCAGTCAGCTGGTGAAGGGGGTTGGCAAGTACCAGGACGTTCAGACTAGACCCCTCCTTTACCTGCCCAAACCATCCATACACTTAGCGACACTGCCCTGTATGGCTGGGGACCACAGGACCGAAGGGTGATTATTAATCAAATAACCACACAAAGACATAAATTCGAAATGTGACAAATGCAATAGAGGAAAAGCCTTTGGTCTCTGAGCATATATAACAGGGGATATGATCTACTGAAGTTACATGATCGTTGAATGGAAGTAATGGCTAGATTGTTTTTTTTAAGTGAGTTAAAAGAGAACGCCAAAGGCCATTTCATTGAACTGACAGAGATTCTCTTAAAGAACTTGAACCTCAACCCACGTGTGCAAGACTCTAATCATTACGCTGATTACTCATGCCTCCACGCAGGCATTGAATACATGGCATGGTTGGAGCCTGATCTGAGTAAGATTTTATATCTTCTTATCACACAAAAGGAAGAAAGAACCACCTCCGAGACTGAGAGTCCAGGTGGCAGAGACGTGACTTTACAGCTCGGGACTGCGGTCTTTGTTTGCATAAAGCAGATGCTGAGGGAACCTGCAAGACTGTTGCAAACAGCGGCCTTTGCCTGTCATCTCCTCGTGTCCTTCTCTCCACCCCTTTTCCTTCTAATAAAATACCTGGCCTTCTCTTTTTCGTTCACCTGCTAGCCTCCCTCCCTTAACCACGCTGATGGCTATGAGTGTCACAAAGGCTTTCTCACAACGCCAGCTTTCCCCGTGGGTGGAAATGCTCCCCAAGTCTTTATCTTCAGGCCTTTCCCAGCGCTTGGTGTAGACAAACACACGGTCATGTCCCACCAGCACTCAGACACGTGCTGTCTCCAAGCAGAGTCACTGCAGTGTCCGCCAGGCTGGCTTTTCCTCCTCCTTTCCCTTTCTCTCTCACTAGCCTCAAAACCCTAATCGCCTCAGTCAAAACCTCACACACCTTCCCCTTCCCCTTCTCCTGAACCAGGGGTCCTCCCACTTGAGCGTGTGATTCAGCAGGTCTGGGGCACGGCCTGAGAACGTGCGTGTCTCACAAACAAGTGCCGCTCGGAGTGGCTGCTGCCGTGAGGACCACAGTGTCCTGTCACCCTGTCACCACTGGGTCCTTTCGTCTTTCCCGCCTCGCCTCGTGGCCCCTTCCCACCGACTCCCACTGACTCCGTCCCTTTTATCTCATCAGGACATCCTAGCTGGGTCCCTGGTGCCTCCTCCCCTCACCCCAACTGCCCTGTACCTCAGCTGCGGCTTGTCTCTCCACATGGTCCAAGACATCCCCACGGCTTGGGGAATATAGTCTAGACTCTTAATGCGACAGCAGAGGTTCCCCATCCCTGCACCCCAAACTCCTTCTGAGATCTGCTCCCCTGCTTCATCCCACTAGAGCCCCTCTGCTCCAAGCATGATAGCGTCCTGTTCCCAAAACACTTCGTTTTCTGTCTAATTCTTTCACAACGGTTCAGAGCATTTGGAGATGATAGCACTGGGACCAAATGCCAAGCATTCCACCACCTAGGTGTGTGACAGCAGAGCCAGAGGACCTCAGAGTCTCCATCTTCCAGATACCTGGGATAACCCCGGTGCCCTCCTCGCAGGGATGGCATACGATCAATGGGAACATGCACTCAACACGTGGCTCACAATGCCTGACACATAATAGCTGCAGAACATTTCACATATATATTTACATATATAGTTAACAGTCTGTACAAAATGTATGTTGTCTCAACGCTCAAAGCTAAGACCTGGGTCTATAGAAAAGTGTTCTCTGATTAAAGTTTCTCAGTGCGGTTGAGTTGAACCCTGAAACCCCGAACTCATTAGCCATCCATTCACCTGACAAGCCTGCTTCTCAAATCAACAAATTTGAGAGCCTCTTCCCCATGGTAATTGAATTAGCGAGTGTGTCTGGCCTTGAATAGTCAGGTGTCATTCGTTTTATTCTTAGTTAAGTCGCTATGACAGTCCTGGCAGGCCCAAGATTTTCACTGTTAGTCTCAAAGTAGCCAAGACATGTACTTATTACGTCAAATGGATGGTTGTCAGTGTTATTTCACATTTGCTTATGTAAAGTTCTAAATTTGCAAAATAAAATTACATCCTCTTGTTATTTTTTAAATCTAATCTTCCCTCTGGAAAAAAAATGTTGTTTTAAAGTAATTTTCTTATATTTTTTTAGGCTTACCTCCAATTCCTTCAGCTTCCAGAACGGGCTTTGCAGAATTTTCCATGAGAGAACGCATGAGGGAGAAGTTACAAGCTGCAAGGGTGAGAGAAACAACATGAATATTTTGTTCAGTGCTGATTGCAATTCTCCAGGTCTTGTCTCGCTTGCTTGTTTTGCTCAAAATTGCATGGATTTGAATACCGTTAAATGTGCTTTTCATGTTTTAAATGTTAATGTAGTACTGAACATTGGCACAGATGAAAATTATGCTTCAGAAGAACTTAATGTCACCTTTCTAAACCACTTTACTTGCTCTTATCACTTAAAGAGGTACAATGTGTATTTTTTTACTGATTATGGTCCATCGAGATGGTGAATGTGGTTTTCATAGCATTACTGACCTTACGTAGTAGTAATTTTCTGTTTGACTTTTAGTCCAAAGCAGAAAGTGCATTGCTGCAGGAGACCCCCACCCCTCGGCCCAGGCGCTTACAAAGTCCTAGCAAGAAAGAACTGGAGACTGAATTTGGCACAGAGGTGAGAAATGGGCCGTCCCTGCTTTATGATCAAAGACAGTGAAGCATAATATAAAATTTCCAACAAAAAGTCTGAACACAGCTCTGCACAGAGGAGGTGTTCAATACTTATTAATAATTACAATCGCTGCTATTGATAGAATACTGCTTGGTGACAGGCATGTTGCCAAGTCTATTTCCCACGTTATGACATGTCATTATCCAAACACCCCTGTGGGGTGGGTATTATTATTTTCATTCTCATTTGACAGATGAGCAAACTGAAGTTCAGTGCAGGTGCTAAGCCACCCCCGGTTACAGAGCATGTATAGATTTGATCCCGGCTCCATCTCATTCTCAGTCTGTCTCAGAGGTCAGAGTTGTGGGATCCATGGATCTTGCTGGAAAACAGAGGGAGAGAGAAAAGAGTGGGGCCAGATGGTGGGGGCCTTGAATGTTACACTAAGGAGCAGCCGTGCAAAGCTCTTGATGATGGGGTGAGGAGGTGGTTGGAATGCACTGGAATGATTTGTGTTCACCTCTGAGGTGCTGGGGGCATCTCAGTGTGTGCTCCTCTGAGATGTACATAGAGGACCAGGCCTGGAGAAAGAGCTTTAGGAGCAGTTCTGCTGTGATGTGTTTGGAAGTTTTGAGAATGCCTTTGTTTCCTGCGGGAAAGAAGACTGAATGAGGAGGGTCTTGACACTTGGAGAAAAACTTACAGTAAAGATGCAGAGGCAGACAGGAAGCCAGTAAAAGATAGAAAGACTTGTAGATGTCAGGGATGTAGATGAAGCACAAGCTGGTAAGAGGGCAGAAGAAGGAAGGGGGGAATGACAAAGCAAATGGCTCAGTGGAGTGTTTTCAAGCCAAACCAATTGTTTAGTGTTGACGATGATGATGGTTTGGGGGATTCTCACCAGTGAGAGAAAGAAGCATAGGCTTTGGGAATATTTTTTAGACGATGATTTTTCTATGATGAGATGTTATAAAAATTTAATCTCTGTCCATCCCAAACAAGCCAAAGATTGCATGATTCTAAGGAAAGTTGCAGCCACGCTCATGTGTTACGGTCTGTGGTTCTTTAGTGGGAACACTCAGTGAGTCCAGTGGAATGGCTTTGTGACAATTTGCTACTGCATTTTACTAAGAAGACATTTCTTTTTCTCTAACTCCAATTTATTTTTCTTCATAAGAGCCCCAATTTTAAAATATTGGAAAATAAAGAAAAGCTACCTAAAATCCTTAGGTTTTTAGGTTGTTTTGGCCGGTGTGTGAGTCTCAGCATCTCGCCAAGTGAACTAAGTGACAGGAGAGTCTGATCTCTTATATCTGGCCTTGTCTAATACCTCCCGATTGAAAATCAGCTCTCACTTGTCCATGGGCCATGGATATGATATCCCAAATAAAGCTGGAAGTTTTAGAAGTACAATATACTCTTGGCTTACAGGGGATTTATTTCTCATGAGCAGGACCTTGAGCAATATACCTATTATATCCCCTAAAAGCCATTCCTAGCGTTGAGGCAAACATCAGCGGCCTTGTCTTTAGACTTGATCTCAGGTCCCTAAGGGAACAGCCACTCACAAGCACATTTCTTCATGCATATACTTCAACCCAGAAGGAATATCTAAAAAGTGGTCCATTTATGTTCTCTGGAGCCAAGTGTCTAGTAGCACACGAGGGTCCCAGGTGCTGGACTTCAACTGTCCAGTATGAAATGCTGGCAAGCTCACTCACTAGCTCTGTGACCTTGGACATGACATTTATTGACTCTCTGGACCCCACTTTCCTTGCCTGTGAAATAGGGATACTACCAGAACGTAATTCTTGGTATTGTGTTGAGGATTCAATGATTTCATACATGGTACAGTGTTTCAAACAGCACCTGCCACATGGTAAGGCCTCTCTATGTAAGTACTAACTAATGTTAGAAGCTATAGAGTCCGAGAAAAAGAGAAACCGGTTAGGAATACTTTGCTCAGTAATCCAAATTCACCAACACAAACCTGTGCTTACTTTCTTTACCATTTCTTTTCACTTTATACTCAGTAACTTCTAATAAAAGAACAAAGCCAAACACGAATTTCCAAGAACACATACATTCCCAGGTGGAAGTAATACAGAACATTTGAAAACCTGGCCTCCATTAGACATGACCAAAATGTCTCTCTCTGTGGGCCTAGTCCAGTGTCCCAGGTCGCCCTAGATCTGATCCCTTGACACCCTCTACCTGTTGTCCAGGTAGATATGGGGGGACTCCTTCCTGCCAGGTGTCCAATGGGCTCTGAAGTCACTGTGATGACGGTCACAGCCCACCCTCGAGGATCCCAGACATGGCAATAGGCATACAGGTACAGGGTGGTTGAGTTCTGTGGTGGGTGCTAGATGAAAAAGGAGCAGGAGCCAGGTTCTAGACGGGTTGGATTAGAAGAGAGATGAGGATGAGGTGGGAACAGTACCTGGTAGATTGGCTTCCAGAGGAGAGAAGGAACACCCAGGAGTGTCATCACCTCAAGACAGCACAGGCTCAGCTTCCAGTGGGGACAACAGGTCCCAAGGTTCACAGAAGGGCAGGCCATGTGCCCTGGAGGGTGTATGTCGGACTTATTTACAATCAGATATTATTGATGCTTGCCTTCATATACTGAAATGATCCTCTGTGGACTGGAGAGTCTATTGATTTCATGTTAGGGTTCGTTGAGTATAAAATTTTGTATTTGTTTAGTCCTGAGAGAGCCAGAGCTGAGTAAGAAAATATTTAGCAACCTTTAGCTTCAAATATCTTTGACATCTGCCTGCATTTCACTGCGTAGGAACATTGATCAGAAGATAAGTCTTGTGAGGGTTAATGCTTGTTTCACACCATACTTAGTTTCTTGATTTAAATGGCGTATTTATCATTTTTCATTCATCTAGCCAGGTAGAGAGGTACAAAGGACTCAACAAGAAGATGACTCCCAGAGTTATTCCAGAGTGAAGTTCCGTGATTCTGTACGAAAAATCAGGTCTAAACCCCCGGTAAGAAATCCTGTCTTTTAAAATCATGTTTGCTTTAAATAATGCACAGTTCAAATCATGGTTTTTGTTGGTTTGTTTGTATTTTTCAAAAATATGCAATGGGAGATGACGAAATGACAGGACATAACCTAACTCCTACTGACATGGTATGCAAGAAAAAAGTATGAGAAATAATTCCTATTTTCAAACTCCCGGACTGCTAGCGTAATATATTTACGTGCTTGTGCTTGTGGGAGTATAAATAATAGCTGGCTCATAAAAAGGTAATTCATTAAGACACTTAGTAAAGGAGGCCACCAACTGCCTCTTGTACTTGTTAAAGCTCATTACCCATAATCTCGTCAAGGAAGGTCGGAAGCTTACAAGGCCGAGAATGTGCGTGATTCCATTAGCATCAAGCCAGCTGACTGAACTATGCAGAGCTCATTTCAGCTTTTAAAATCTGAAATCCTGTTGCTCCTTAGGTTCCGCCTGGCTTCCCTTCTGCTGAAGAAGCCTATAACTTCTTCACTTTCAACTTTGATCCTGAACCTGAGGAATCAGCGGAAAAACCAAAGGCAAGAAATAGAGATGGAACCAATCAAGAGGAGGAGGAAGGAGAGGAAGAAGAGCCACCTGTGCAAGAAGGAGTAAACAAAATGGTATTTAATATTCTGATGGTAACGAGGAGACAGATGGCAATGATGAAGATGATGATGACATGCTAGCCAGGAGAAAGTGGCTGAGGACAACTCTGCCACCACCACGTAGAACAGCTGCTCATTCGTGTCTTAGTTGAAAGCCATGCGAGTGCTAAGTTCTTTCTAGTACTTTCTTTAGCCTTTGATTTCACCCCATAATTTGGGTAGTGAGAGCCTTGATTAAATCTGTCCATCTTTCTTTTGTGGGGGAAAAGAAAAGGCAGAACAATGTAGCTTGCAGATTTTTCTTAGCAGACTCTACACGATGATTAGTGTTCATTTCATATGCAAACAGTTGGCCTCTCCGAGGCAAATGAAGCCTTGCTCTCTCCCCACAACCTTACAGGCAAGCAACTGAACTACAACTCAGATTCCATAATTGTGGGTGGTGTGTGAAAGATAGAATAAAACATGCCAGTAAAATACTGTGCTAAGGACTTGAATAGACGTCTCTCTAAAGACAATATACAAATGGCCAATAAGCACATGCAAAGATGCTTATTTGACTAGTCATTAGAGAAATGCAAATCAAAGCCACAATAAGATACCACTTTAGACAAATTAAAATGGCTATTATTTTAGAAAAAGAAAAGAAAAGAACAAGTATTGGCAAGAATGTGGAGAAATTGGCCCCTCGTGCATTGCTGATAAGGAATGTAAAGTGGTACAGCCACTGCGGAAAACACTATGGGGGCTCCTCAAAACATAAACATAAAAAATATAATAAAATAAAAAAATTTAAAAAAAGTTTAAATATACGACTACCATGTGACCCAGCAAACCCACTTCTGGGTATATGCCCAGAAGAACTAAAAGCAGGGACTCCAACAGATATTTGTACACCTATGTTCATAAATGCATCATTCACAATTGCCAAAAGGTAGAAGCAACCCAAGTGTCCAGGAATAGATTAAGAGATAAAATAGGGCACAGGCTTACAATAGAATATTATTCAGCATTAAGAAGGAAGGAAATTCTGACACATGCTACAACACAGATGAAACTTGAGGGCATTATAGTCAGTGGAATAAGCCGGTTATAAAAAGGACAAATATTGTGTCATTCCACTTGCATGGGGTACCTAGAGTTGTCCAATTCATGGAGACAGAAAGTAGAAGGGTGGTTTCCAGGGTCTGGGAGCGAGTAAGCATGAGGAGTTTGACTGTGTAATGGGACCTAGTTTTCATTGTGAAGATTAAAAACGTTCTGGACATTGATGATAGTGATAATTGCACAACAACGTGAGTGTACTTAATGCCACAGAACTGTACACTTACAACGGACAAAATGGTACATTTTATGTTACTTACATACATTTTACCACATTAAAAAAATGAAAAGGAAGACACGCCAGAATGTTTCAGAATTTGCACAGTTGGCCTAGTTTTATGCTTAACTTTTAATCACCTCCCTTGCGAAATGCCTCCCAGGAACATAATTTCTTACCTAGGTCTCTGGAAGCTTGGGAATACTTCAGCTTGTTCTAGGATAATTGTTTTACAAATCAATGTTCAGCTCGTTCTGCCTCAGAATCTCTCGGGAGGTTGCACACAGCTGGCCAAGACGGCAGTCACCTGAAGGTTGGACCGAGTCGGGAAGTTTTGTTTCCAAGACACTCACTCATCTGCCCGGCATTGCAGAGGGGAGGCCCCAGTTCAGACCTCCCCGTAAAGCTGCTGAGTGTCCCTATGACATGACAGATGGTTTCCCCCAAAGCTAGTGACCTGAGAGAAAGCAAAACCTGGGGTCAGAAGCTACCCGGCCACACGTGTATTTTATTTACTAGCAGCAAGTCACTAAGCACCCACAAGGAACAGGAGAAAAATCAGGGGCCACTATTGGAAGGCAGGACGATCAACGAATTCGTGGGCTTCTACTTAAATCATAACTTCTCTTCCTTTTGCATTTTCTCCCCTGGAATCTGTGTTCCTAAAACGGACCTCTTAAACCATACGTACTTCAAGTCCATGCTCTCGTCTAACCTGACGCTTTTTTTGGATTTTCACACTCAAAGTGGATTCAGTCTTTCTGGTGGAAGTTTTAGATCATCTGCAGATCCCTTCACTAGCTTCCTATTTCTGCCTTTTCTGCAATTTTTCTTAGTGTTTGTGCCTTTGCTCACCACGAAGCAGAGGTGGGGTAGAAGCAAGAAAAATCACACACTGTAATTATGGGTTTTTCCTCCTTTTCCTTGTTTGAGGTTTTTGGCATTCTCTGCTTTCCAGTTATGCTGAGAGCTTGGTTACACTGTAGATTTACTTCTCCCTTCTTATTGTTTTGTATACTTGGGGAGGAAATAATAGGAGGCAGGTAGCTAGGCTGCCACCAGTGTCTTCCGTTATCTGCAAGTCTCCACAGGACTTTGAAAGATATTGCTCATAAATGGACACCAGGCTTAACATTTAAAAAGAAGAAGGGAGAGGAGAAAAAGAAGAAGGAGAAAAATAAGAGGGAAAAGCCGAAGAGGAAGAAAGAGAAAGAGAAGAAAAAATCGGAGAAGTTTGGGAAATAAACATTAACACACTCTGTGCTTAGAATTTTTATATGCGCCATTTAATTTTATCCTCACAAAATCCAAAAAGGTAATCTCTATGAACACCCCCATTTTACCGCTGAGAAAATTAAGGACCAGAAGGGCAGCTAAGCTCCCTGAAGTCACCAGGCAGCTGGGGCCATGCCAGGGGCAGCTGAGGATGCTACGTAACCCACGCTCTTTAAATAAATGTCACTAAATAGGCACCCTCTGAGGAGGCCAGAGGTATTGAGGTTTCAATTGCTCCACTCAGCATGTTTCTTCTGACTTCAGCCCATTCTGATTTGGACATTTTCCAAGTACGTGGATTAGCAAAAAACAAAGAAAATCCACTTGGTAAATATGAAAGGCCATGTAGTTTTAAGCTTTCATTTAAAAAAAAAATAAAGACAAATGACAGAGGAAAGATAACTTTAGGGTAAACTGTTTGATGAGTTTAATTTCTTTAATTATTTTTTCTACGTAAACCCATCATCTTAGCACGATTTATTTTTTTATTTTTTAACGTGATGCAGGATGAAGAAGAGCTGCTTAATGATAAAGATGCCGAGGACTTCCTATTGGGTTTAGACCACGCGGCTGGAGATCTCGTGGCAGTTGGACCTGCAGACTACAAAGGCGTCCATGCTCGACTGCAGGAGAAAGAAATCCTTTTCGTACCCAGCAGGCTGACAGGTACTGGCTCTTTCTATCTTCCGGCTCAACTCCATTTTCTTTGAAATGAAATGACTGGTGGCTAAGGTGCCCAATTGCCACCACTGATCCCAATTTCTAATCTGATTTAATCCAGACATAAATTCAGACAAAAAATGTAGCACATGGATAAATATCTATTCAACCAACACTTACTGGCAGCAGGAGACATCGCAGGATGCCATGGGAGCTCCTTCAACAAATCCTTGACCTGTGCTGGAGGCTGAGACGGTATGAGACTCTTGAGAGTCAGGGGAGGAAAAGGAACAACTGTTTCGTACTCTACTCACACCCAATATTCTAGAACACTTCTCTGCTCAGAGGTGTGCATTGTTACCTACAACAACCAATTCTCCAACACCGATTGTGTGTCCTACAATTCCATCCTGACACAGTCTACCAGGGGTTAGCGCAGAACTCACAAAGGGCTCAGTCCCTCAAGACTTCCTGCTACTTCAGATGCCAACGGCAAGCAGCGAGTTCCTGGGTTACACACATTTCTACTCAACTTTGCTACAAACCAGGGGTTCCCGTGACGCCCTCTTCAGGTTCCATGATTTGATATAACACTCCATAGAACTCAAGGAAACACTTAGATTTACTAGTTTATTATATAATAAAGGATATGGTAGAGAATACAGGTAAAGAGATGCATAGGGCAAGCTATGTGGGAAGTGGCACGGAGCTTCCAGCCCACACTGGGCACACCACCCTCCCAGGGCCTCACCACACCAGAAGCTCTGCCAACCACTTCAGTTAGGATTTGTATGGAGGCTTCATTATGTAGACACGATGGATTAAATCACTGCCACTGGTGACTCAGTCCCTGTGTCCCTCTCTCTCCTCTCCCAGAGGTGGGAGAGGAAGGAGGGCGATGCTGAAAGTCCCAACCCTCTACTCACACCGGTTGGTTCCCCTGGCCACCAGCACCCATCCTGACTCTTCAGGAGTCATCTCGTTGGCATACAAAAGCATAGACAGTGATCACTTTGGAGATTCCAAGGGTTTGAGGAGCTGTGTGCCAAAAGGCAGGCTGGGGGAGATTCCTCCCCGTGGGGAATGGCCAGGGTACTAGAGCGGGACCATTTGACTAACTCCTACTTACTACTCCTTGCTTCCTTTCTGCCCTGGCTTTCCCTTTGCTCTTTTCTTCCCCTGGACTTTCCTCTCCTCCTAGTGGCCCTGAGGGATCTCCCCAGTTAGCAGTTCACCCTGAAAATGGCAGGGCAGCCTCAGTCCTATGAAAGAGCCCCGTCAGGCTGGGAAGGGGCCTGCAGGAGTTGGATTTCTTTTCATCTGTCTTGTTCTACCTGACTTCCAATTAAATGCCGAGCCAAGGATAAGTTATTGTTTGGTTTTGAATCACGTATGTTCAAAGTATTGGAATGTGTTGGCCATCCCAAGTTTCCTTGTAAAGTAGGTAGCTGGCAATAATGCCCAATGGTTATTACTTCTCAATACGAATAATAGTAGCAGCTGTGAATACATTCTGTGCACGTACTCCAAGTACTCTTTTCAGCACTTCATGTATATCCACCTATGTGTTCCTGCACCAGAGCTGGAGAGGTGTTGCTTTTCATGCCCACTTTACAGATGAAGAAGTAGAAGCTCAGAGATATTGGAGAACTGGCCCAAGGCCATAAAGCTAGTAAAATGAGAGAGGCAGGTTTCTCACCTAGGTGGCCCTCTCCAGCGGCCACACACCTAGCACAATGCATCCTGATGCTTCCTGGGCGTACGGAGAAATGCATCGGCAGCAGCCTTGCCCAAGGAGGAGCTATGTCACTTGTGTTTTTGCTCCGAGGACTCACTGTTAGGCCTCTTCCTGGAGCCACCTGGGTTGGGATAGAGGTTAGACTCCAGACTGGCTGAAACTAGGAGTTGGCGGGGGCTGAGGAAGAGGCTGAGGGCATCCTGGCTGCACTGCGTCTGCTCTGCGGGATCGGAGCACGGCTCCATCTTCCGCCTTGCTCTGACCTGGGGTGAGGGCCCTGTGAGGAGCTGACCCCATGGCCAAGCCAACCGGTGTTGGGGAGACACAGAGACCCAGTCTCCCTTCATGAGAGAGTTCCTCCATTCTCAGGGGCCTCGGCTAAAGACGGGAGGAAATGAAACTACCGTATAAGATGACACTAGACATTTTTATTCTGAGCCTGGAGGAAATCCTATGGGTGAAGTGACTGGCACATGGCAAGGGATCAAAAATGATAACTTGTTACTGTTGCTGGTGTGACTGTTTAGAGAATGGTTTCCCAAAGCAGAGTGTGGTCACCCTAGGGACGGAGGAAGAAAACACCAGGACCTCTACTTACACGTATTTTGAATCTCATCCTTCCCTAATTTAATTCTGTACACACGATAGTGCATGCATAATAAACAAACACCCGATATTGGGCCAGTACCCCAAAAATGTTCTGATGAAACATTTTGAAGACCACTGGATTAGTGATGTCTGGACACATAAATGGAGGGGTGGGAAAGAGAAAAATGAGTAAAACGATAGCTTGCCCCACGTTTTCTAAGGACTCAGAGGTAAGTTTTTCTAGGAATAGTGGCATTAGTTGATTTTTGTGGGAGTGTCCAAATGGCCACACACAGGAAAATTAGCAGATTCAGGGATCTGGAGTGGTTTCGAGTAAGACAATCATGAAACAAAAACAAGTCTCCATCCTCAATCATTAATTCCGAAACTACATGCAATCCTCATAGGTCAGCATCTGCCAGCTTCTCCTCTATTTCTCCCCTCCCTCCCTCTGCCACCCCAGCAGTCCCAGTGCTCCTTTAGAGATGAACATCTGCTCACATCTCTCCCCAGCGAGGAGCCCTCAGTGATCCCACCCTGTGAACAGACTCCAGCTCCGCCGTGACCTGGCTGTCCCTCCTCCCCACCGAGAGCGTCCAGACACTGCCCATGACCGCTGCACCAGGCATTCTGGGTGTTTCCCTGTTCCAGAACGCCCACCCTTAGTACACGCTATCCCTTTGCGCAAATATGCTTCCTTGGCCCCTCACCGTGGGCCACCTTCCTCCTCAGCCTTCAGGCGTCAGTGCAAATGCACGGCCCTGAGGAAAGGCTTTCCTCACTGCTCTATCTCAGGTTTATTCCCTCCTGGCCCTGCGTTACCATCCCACATATATTTTCTTCACCGCACTGACCGTTCTCAGAAACGATCTTCAGACCTTAGTTGACCTCTGCTGCCTGTCACTCCCCGGACAGCACAGCATCTCCTGCGTGCCTGGCACAGGGAGGCTCCCGGCAGAGATGTGTCCTGTGAATGAATCAGGGAGGGAACGAAAAGAGGTGGTGGTCACGCTTACTCAGACATGCTTTTCAATTTACAGAGTGTTTCCTCCTACGTCACCTCACTGAATTCCCCCAAGAACCCGGGGAAACCATCATTTCTTTTGTACAGAGGAGTTCAAAGAAGTGCCTGCCCACAATCCCGTCCCCTTCTGCGCAGTCGAGCTGGTCCTTTGACTCGAATGTCACACTCTTCGGTCTGTCCGGCTGGCAACTTAGGTCCTGAATTCTCTCATCATTCGGCCACAGGATGTTGCACGAAACACATTCCTCTTAGTTCTGCTTCCAGAAATTAACCTGGAAGGTGTGCATTTACCAAGAACAGAAATGCAATCTCCTCCGGCGGTGGTGTTCATTCACCCAGTCGTGGTCGGGAAGGTTCGGTGGGCACTAATGGCGCTGTGTTTGTTCACGAATTATCTAGTGCCTGCCTATAAAAAGCTTCCTGAGAACGTGCAGCCCAGATACCTGGAGGACGAAGGCTTGTACATCGGAGCAAGACCAGAAGTGCCGCGCCTCACTCAGAACACGGTGGAGAACAGGCTGCTGGTGCAGGACCCCGTAAGCACACCGCCCTGATCCCGGGGGGCCCCTGATGTCCAGCGGCCTGGACAGGTTCTTTTCCTGACGGGGCAGTCACTGCGCCACTGAAACCGTTTCCTCTTGAGGGTGTCTACACACAGTGACTCGATTTTTTTTTTTTTGTCTCTCAGTACATTTAGTGAACCTCAAACAGCTCAACCTCTCCACTGCTCCACTGCTCAAAACCCATCTTCTGCTAGCTGGATTGGGGCTTCTGCTAGATCAGACACTGGCAACGTTTTCCCAATTCACAGAAGAGTTTAATGGTCCAAAGACAGAATGTTCTCAATTGTTTTTCTCCTGTGGTTTTTTCTTTCCCCTTAAATTTTTAATGAATAGAAAATAAATGTTTTTGTAAGCATTCATTCCAGCTTTTTCTTAAGCTTTTCTTGGAGGGGGGGTATACCTTAAATTAATTATGGGGGCATTAGTGAAGACTCAGTTTCTAATGGAAACAGAGACTTGAGAAGATCTGTTGGGAAAGGGGGACGGTCCGTGACATGGTCCGTGACATGTGTATGTTGACACAGAAGTTCCCTGCCAGCGTGTATTTTGTAAACCATATTCTGTCCAATTAGAAGAAAATGTTGTCCTTCCCTCTGCTTGATCCCCAGGGGAGAAAATGGTTCGGAGATGATGGCAGAATCCTAGCACTGCCAAACCCCACCAAGCCGTTCCCTTCACGACCACCAGTGTTGGCACAGGAGCGAGACATGAAAGTGGAACTGGAAACCCTGTATAAAAAGGTAAAACTCCCCTCCCCATTTTTAATACATGAATTTGCTTGTAAGTGCTTTGCTTCTTGAATAGCTTGGAATGCTGTACTTGTAACATTCTTCTTTGATTTTATTTTTAAAATAATTCACTGTCTTACACATTAAGAACAAACGGCAGGCATATTTTTAAGAGTGATCCTACTGTGCTCACCTAATCCGGTCTTAACCCACGGAGTGGTTTCCCAGGCAGGACTAACTAAGTCTTCTTCTTTATTTGCAAATCCAGAGTAGTTGCCCCTATTTTTCTTTTCTTTCCGTCATCATACATATGCTGCAGGATTACTTCCCACTTACTGTGGCTTTATTATGTAACTGGAGATTTTCTATCCCTGCAAATCCTTCCTATTGTATTTCCCAAAGCTCTGGTATCAGGCTGCTGGATTTGAATCCTGGCTCTGCCACTCCTTGGGCGAACTTGGCCCTCAATCTCTCTTTGCTGCAATGTCTTCTTCTGTAAAATGGGCATAATAGTAGCTCTATCTGTAGGACTGTTGGGCAGATTGGTTGAGACAATACAGGTAAGTGCTTAGAACAGCTCAGTCAGTGCTAAACAGGTCAGTGGGCCACCTTCGTGTTTAATTATATTATTCTTGCTTTCCTGCAGTGTTGAGCAAGCATAACCTCCTTCGGAAACCTGTATAATTATACACTTTTAACATTTCAACACTGATAAAGTAATACAGAAGGAGGGGATATAATGATCATTCTATAAAGCGGGTGATGAACAGAGAAAAAACACAGGCGCAAGTCAGAGAACGAGAGCGGAGTCAGGTATACTGCCAACTAGTCTGTGGCTTTGGGCGGCTCCCCTATGCCTCTCTGGACCTGTTTCCTTAATTGAAAAATAATAATAATAATAATCTTCTCTACCTCATAGGATCATTGTGAGTACTGAGATAATGTTCTCATATGCCGTTTTTTTAAATTGTGAATTTCTATAAAATACTGTCATTACAGACGAGTATTAACAAGTGGCTACTTAGTGCACAAATGTGATCCTGGTAGTAGATTCACAAAACAAGCACAAGCCTAGGTCTTAGCCCATGAGGGATTTATTGTCTATTTGCTTACATGACAAAGATATATCACATAATTAGTGATCGAGGCAGTATCAATTTATGTACATATCTAGTAATCCATCGGTCTATCTCTTCATCTATCCATCTATTTCAGCATAGAACATAGATATAATGAATCCCTATATTATGGATTAAAATTAGAAAATAGAAGAGTAATTACTATGGAGAGTAGAGTATTGAGGGAGTCAATTAATCTTATCTGTCTCTTTGAGAAGTTCTGAACTAACTGGGAGATGCAGAGAGGTCAGTGAGGACTACAGACATCAGCTGCACTGAGGGTAGAACTGGACGGCAGAATGGAACCGAGACCAGATGGGCTTCCTGCTCCATCTCCCCTGAGTTATGTTCCCTGTCTAGACACAAGCTGAGCAGCTAGAGAACTGCCCCCAATGAACTCACCACAGGAGAGACAGTGAGCAGACTCTCCAGGACAGAGCTAAGAAGGGATAGCCAAAGGCCACGGGTTACTTTGTCCAGCAGGGGACCTGGACTTGGGCTCCATCTAACTCATCAATTAGATACATTCTTTCTTCTTTCTTGGGAAGGAGCCAGTGGGGATGGGAGAGCGGGGAGAGAAGCACAGAGGGTTCCCTTCTGATACTTGTAAGAGGGGAGATGTTCTTATCGTGTGGGCAGAAATAAGGAAGTAGAGAAAGATAATAGTTCCACTAGGGGGACTGGTTGTCCACCATCAAAAGAAGTTAGAGAAGGGAGAAATCCTAAGAGGCTGAAGCCTTCCAAGGTCATTTCTTAGAGGGTTAGACTTTGAACATGGCAAAGAATGAAGCCTGTGTTGGAGTGCATAAGAAAGAAGCATAGGGGTCTAAATTCAAGGGAGGCGACATTACACCCATCTCATTGTTTCTCCGCAGCAAGTTACCTGTTCAGTTCACTGCTGACCTGTGTAGCTGTATTTTTTTTTAATGTGGTTATGACACTTTCCAGTCATTTGAAACACAATGCATTTCTTTCAGAATTAATGTTTTTACATTTTTTAAAAATTTACTAAGTTGTACCTTTTCCTTCATTTAGTCCGGTCTGTCTGATGTCAAAACCCATGTTTTTTCCACTTGTCCGTGGTCCAAGTCTTTAAAAGGGTATCTTTAAGAAACAATTTTAAATGCATATAGTCTATATTTTCAGACTTATGTCCTAACACACCTTCTATCGAGGAGTTCTGACATAATGCAGGAGGAGAGAACTAAATTGGCAGAGATTATCTTATTCATAATTGTTAATCCATCTTCTTCCTCCCTCCTCTACTACCCTGAAAGTGACTCAAGGGCAAAGACTCGGTTTTATCCTTCTTCTAACCCTAGCACTTCGCAGGAAGCCTGGCACATAGGACACCACAATACAAGTGTGAATTGAACATCTTTAAAATGATTTCACTGAGCGGAATACATCTGGAAGAAATTCCTTCTTTTCTATTCCTCTTCTCAGCTATCTCTCCTGCAAAGCAGTAGCTTTCCTAGGGCCTAGTTTAATCCTGGCACCCAAGTTACAGAAAACCAAGTCATGTGCTAGGTCAGGAATTAGCAATTGCTTGGGCCCTTAATGGAGCCTTGAGGAATTTATGCCCCAGAGCTGTCAGGACAGATGCTAACCAAACCCAGCAGGGTTGACTGAAGCCCCTCCCCAGTTACAGCCAAGCCCAGTTGTTCTTCAGTTAAACACACAAGACTGCCAATTCAGATGATGAATTGTATTAGCTAATGTAGGAGCTTTATTTAGAAGGGAGCTGGAACTCAGCTCTACTTCTTTGAACATTTTCTTTAATTACAGAGGAGGGGCAAAAAAGTAGTTCTTAAAAGTGAAACATTCTACTGTTCTTAAACTGAGATCCTCTTTTAGAGACCCGAGAGTTAAAGAAATGCAAAAACAGATTAGATATTGTAAAAAGAACAAAACTAATCCTCAAATGAGAAAGAATATGATTTAAAACCTCTTAAGAAGGAATGAATCCAAAACTGAAAAATAAAAATGCCAAGTGGGACATGGCAGGAAAAACATAAAAAAAACTATAAAATGCCGTTTGTCTAATCGTGACAGCAAAGTAGAGTTGTTGAAAGCAGTCCAAAAAGCTTCCTTCCTTCCCGCTTGCTTTCCTTCCATTTTATTCTTTCCATCCTTAATTAGAAGTCTACTATATTCTTGTTAAACTCTGGGAATAAAGAGGTATCAACATTCAAACTTGGCCACAGACAGACTTTGTCCCCAGTGTGGGAAGCTGGAACTGTCATCAAGTGTTAAAGGCACTAATTGTAAGTCAGAATGGCATTCTCAGGGACAAATGTATAGGGTCCTCCCCTTTTCAAAACTGCTTACCGATTTGAGGAATTTATCATGATTCCAACCTCCTTGTGAGTTACCACTTGATAAAATTATCACTTTCCCCTTCCACTCTTTTCACCAACTTTTCACAGAGGCATTGCTCACCACCCATTGCAAGCACTGCATTACTCAGCGTTCTCTGAGCTGCAAATGACAGAATTCCAATGCAAACTTGGTGGCTTACAAAACCGGGAAGGAATCGGGAGATAAATCATTAAGTTGTAGGAGGGCGGTTAGAAACCAGGGCATCAAGGGCTGGGACCAGGAACTTGATGCTGGCAGGTCTCTCTTGCTCTCTTTTCTTTGGTTCTCTGTGACTATCGACTGGCCTCATTCTCTCCTTTGCATGTAGGCCAGAATTCTCCGTGGGTTAGGGTCCATGACCCTTGATAACCTAAGCTTAGCAACGCCAAAGTACACTCTGTACTTGTCCCCAGAGGTCATGTTATTACAAGGACTAGCTGGTCGGTTGTAAGGGAGCCTCAGCTCATGCTCACCCAGCTCGTGTCTTAGAGACATGCCCAGGAGGTGGAGAATGAGAAAGCTTCCCAGGGAAGACCAGAACAAAGGCTATGGAATCTACGGCAGGCTCTGGGCCGGATTCAGGCTTTGCCGTTATTGGTTTCCCAGGGATATTATAGACAGTTGTATTATAATCCCACCAGTGATTATTCTTTTTCTGTAAAACTTAAAAAATGCATCTGTCCACTGGCCTCTCTGCACATGCTGAGAACATCAGCAGATGATCCATGCGCGTCACTTCTGATAGTTCTGGTTTTCAGTTCTCAGTTGAAGACTGAAGAATCAAATCGATTTCAAACTTAAAATAATACGCCCTGTAAATATTATTTATTCTTGGGAGACATTGTTGCTACTGTTTTCACGACTGTTCTCAGTCTATAAAAAAGGACAACAGATATAACAAAAAAGAAAGACAAGGAACCAGGGCTTTTTCTCCCTAATAGGAAGAGAGTTGTGGTCTTTTGAGCGTCCCGCCCATTGACCACCAGAAGTCCTGGAAGCTCTTTTTACTTGGTTGAGCTGAGTGGAAGGCAGAGACCACCAGCAATCCTTTGAACTTGGGGAAGCAGACGCAAAGTATAGGTGGCCTAGGTAATATTTCAAGTAATTAGAACCATGTTACCAACGTTACTTACTCATACCAAGAGTACAAGATGGAACCTGAGAGCCACACCCTGAGTGATCTCATAACTCTGTGCTAAAGGAAAGTCAAGGCAAGAACCAGCAGGAGCAAAGCAGTCAGAGAGGAATTTTCCACTGAGTCTATGGAATGATGTTTATCTGTACGTGTCTTTGGGAGGTGGGAATTTTTAAATGAATCCAGGCAGTCTGGCTGGTCAGAGGACACATAATAACCCCATGCAAATTAAAAACGTTTAACATGAGTGCAGGTTATAATTGAATTCTTTTACCCGAATGAAAGAGAAAAGAAACGGGCTGTCATGTTGCAATCTAAAGTGTAAGGATATGAATGACCAGTAGTGAGACTTTCATGAGGAACCAAATATTGGTGTAATATCATGTATGTAGGGGTGGCCGTTCTGCCTTAGAAATCCAAATGGAGCTTCAGTTCATTATATTTTGAAGGTACTGAGACATAGTGAATCCATTCCTATTGAAGCCCACCGTATTTCTAAACACATCCCGGTTTTACAAGGAGATTTTTAAAAATAAAAAGTCTGTAGATATTCTCATCAAAGACAGACAATGTTATTTTATAGGAAAAAACTTGTTGTTTTATTAAAATAAATGCAGGATACAGTCTATTGGAGTCCTACAGGAAATCATAAGTCCCAAATATCCTTTAATAGTCTACTAATCGGGGAGGTGGGGAGAGTATGAAATTAAGTGGCTAAAAAGGAATAAACTCATATATTTTTATTTGTCAATACCAGTGCAAAGCAAGCAACAGCACATCTAGACCAATTTACTGGTAAGTTAAGACTCAAGTATATCCTGTAAATGCAAATATTGATACTATTTCAATGACTAATGCAAATACTGGTTCTATCTCAATGACTATTGCAAATACTGACACTATTTCGATGACTATTAGTAACTGAAAAGCAGATCACACTATATAACAAATGTGAGTACATTTCTGTACATACATACTTGTACACACACACACACACACACACACACACACACACACACACAAGCTGGACCACCCTTTTCTGTTCTTAATCTGATCAGGGAGAATGTTGGAATCTTATAATCCTAGGATGCTAAGGTCTGGAGTCCACACCTCCTGTTCCAAGCCTTCCTGTACACACCCAGGCTTTATACTTTTTGCCTCATGTTATAAAGATCAGACCTCCATCTTCCCTCTAAATTGGTAGCTGCTTGAAGACAGGACCCACTAATTGTAGACATCCATTCATCTTTGTGGAATAAATGAGATGACATATGCAAAGTGCTTTGTATGATGCCTAGTGACCTACAAAATGCTAAGTCAATCATTTTTCCTCAGCTTTCCATTTCCACAAGTGAAGAAATAGAGGCACAGAGAAGTGCAATGACCTGTCCTAGACTCCAGAGCAGGTTAGAGTTAGAGCCAGAGCTAGCATCCAAGGCTTCTGGCCCCAATTCAGCATCTTTACATGATGCTATGAAGGAGGATTAAATGAAGAGATTACTAGACATGTTACCCACAGTATGAAGAATAGAAGCTGCAATCTGACTAGAGTTTTTGCAACTTCCACTTAATCTCATAACTTGTAAACAATACACTTGTGTTACATAATTCTATATTATCATTTTCCAACTAACATAAAAAGCGTCCAGAATCTCCCCTAATCTCCCCTCAGCAAAAAGGGAGGCTGGAGTGATGTGTCTCGAAGCCCACTTCCCAGTTAGACTCAGTGTCTACAATGGAAATGAAGACACAAAACCCAAAGGTCTCTTCTCCACGTTGGAGCCGCACAACCTCAGAAACTAGATTCCCACAAAAGCAGTAGTGATTGATGCACAGTATCTTGAAGACTTTATGGAATAAAAACAGAAATATTTATCAGACACACAATACACCAAGCGATCCAGGAAAGTCCCAATGGAAATTTCTATTCCTATTTTCTACACACTCAGCTGCTCCACCTCCCTCTTCCTCTGTTACTTTGTACATGGGGAGTATAGCTATGATCCAAATAATGATCAGTTTGAACTAGAATCTATGTTTCTCTCATTAAAAGAATTCCAAGCTCACCAGCTATAAAACCCAAGATTTCAAGAGTGACAAAGATTAGGAGAAAATCTAAAAGATTTCAAAACAAAATTGAAATGGTTTCTTTCCTAACTCCTGGTCTTTCATTGCACTTTTCAAGTATTTGGAAAAGAACAGGCCCATAAAACCTCCAGGAAATAGGGAAGGGCGCATCCTCCTCCTGGCTTGACCAGGGTAGGAGGTATTTTGTATCCGACTGTCTTCCTATTGCTCATTATGTCATTACCTAGTGAGACCTTTAACTGTTTCCCTCCACACTCTGCTCTCTTTGGCAGGCGGTCAGATATGTGCACAGAAGTAAGCATATGATTGGATCTGGAGACTCTCCTGGAAATTTCCAATTGGACATTGATATTTCAGGATTAATCTTCACTCACCATCCCTGCTTTAGCCGAGAGCATGTTTTGGCAGCCAAGCTGGCCCAGTTATATGACCAGTACCTTGCAAGACGCCAGAGAAGCAAGGCAACATTTCTTACTGATAAGGTACACACTTCCACGCTTCTTATTGGCAGGGCTGGTTCTTCTGATGAGCCCGAACAACAAAATACCTCCAGCAGAAAATGCCCCTGTGCCTCTTTCACATGGTCCCTCTATCTAGGATGCATGACATGTTGTCCTACCTAGAGGCAAAAGGAAGGGTGTGACGATGTACTAACTAACACATGCAAAATACACTTGGCTTAAAGACAAAGATTTGTGTATATTGCACAAGTGACCTCACCCACCAGGAGTGGGGATGAGATGGAAGAAGGTACATGGCTGTGTCCTGCTTATGGGATCTCAGATGCTGAGACTACCCATGGTGTAAGAATTTCTCTGTCCTTAGAAATCTTCTCATTTTTATATGTAATTTCCCATAACGTAGTACCTAAACACAAGTCAGTTGTTTCAACTGATGCTCAAAGAAATGGCTATCCGTTCTGGATTTATTTCCAATGTAATACTAGTCCATAGTTTTTTCACAGGCAATTTTGACTATAGGCAATTTTAGTCTCATACCCTAACTTTCAAACTTACTGAGATAAGAAATAAAGCCATGATACCTCCTTTTATGAACCTATAATTTTATAATCTCTTCACATTATAAGAAAATCATTGTGTGTCTGGGACTCAGAGATCCACTTTTAGCCTTAAAAGAAAACTTGTTTCTGAGATATACACAAAAGTAACATTTCTCAGGAGTAGCTTGATCATTAGGGCCACGGAACAAGGATGGACATACACTGTTCTTTAGTATTCCTTTTTTTTTTTTTTAAGAATAGAAGAAATAGCTCTCTGTCAAAATTCATTTTGGTGAAAGCCTGGAGACTGCTGGATGCTTGAACTCCCATTCAGATTGCCAGCATCATTTTGCCCCGGAGAAGTGGCTGCGTCTGGGCACATAGCTTGCAGTAGGGAGTAGAGTGCCTAACTCAAAACTTGTATCTGTATCTTTTTAAGCTCCAAGCGCTAAGAAATGCTGTTCAGACAGGACTTGATCCAGCAAAAACTCATATAACCCAAAAAGCCATCAAGGAGTATAAATCTGAAATTCGGTGAGTAAAGGCTGTAATTGTAACTTCTGCTTTCTTTTTTTTCCTGCTGTTTGATGTATACTTGCTGAGAGTTTATTTCATCAGTTTTTCTGAATGCCCTGAATACATGTGAAATTCCCCCAAGTGACGTAATGAGATATACCATCATATTAACACCACATTTGAAGTCCAGTATGGAAGAATGAGGATGCAGGATGTTGTAACTCAGACACTCTGCTGGTGGAAATAAATATTGCTACAGCCACCACTTGAGGGAGCAGCCTGGCCACAGACAAGCAAAGTGTTGAAATGCCGTCACCTAGGAACCCAGCAAGCAGGTCCACTTCAGATGTGTGTCCTCTTAAGAAGCCATGTGCTCATGGAGGTGTGTGCAAGGACTTCATAGCATCATTTGCAAAAAACTAGAAACAAGCCCATACCAATGAACACATCTCCTAGAGTCCTACACTGAACGTCTATACACAGTTAAAACATGACTGAATTAGGTCTGCATGTATCAATATGGATAAAACAATGTTGAATTTTCAAATCCAGGTGTAAGACGATACTTGCTGCATGATACAGTTTACTAAACTGAAACAGTACGTGAAACAGTACTCATTTATCCTAGGTACACGCTTGTGTAATACATAGGGACAGAAAAGACCCATGCCAGCTAGTAAATGACAGAGCCGGGATTTAAACCTGGGTTGTCTGGTTGCAACATCTTTGCCCTTACCCACAGTGCTTTACTGCTCCTCAAGAAGAATGCTTCTTATTCTAGTCCACTGCTTTCTTGCTTTTCCAAGGTCTTCAGAGGGTCCCAAATCTTGGCCACCCGACCACTAACTGGCTGTCATCTTCTGCCATCTTCCTTTTTCACAGCCACCAGTTGAATGATTAAGTGCTTCTCTGTACCATCTCCATAGACTAAGTCATCACAAGTACAACCTCCAACTCAAGCCTTCTTTCTGGAGTTCAGGAGGTGCTCATCCACGAAACGCTGCCTCTGGTTTCCTAAGACACCCCCTTAGGCAAATCTCACATTGTATGTTATAGTCATTTGACTGGATGCTATAATCATTTGTGTCTGTCTCCTGAGCTAAACTCCCCGAGGACAGAGATGCCTCCTATCTCCTAGACACTTATGAATCCTGCTGGCATTTGCTCAAGGGAAAAAAAAAGTCTAATTAATTAGTTACATAATAGAGTAGCTTTGGGTTCTGGATTTGGCTATCCGTTGTAGAGAGAGCTTAAAGTAAGGCAGTAAATAATTGCCAAACACTTTAAATAATAATGAAAAATAAAAATGAAAGCATTTTCCAAGGATGGCTCTTCAAATCAAGCTAAAGTCTTATTAATCTAATTCACGCTGAAAATTCTTCAAGGCATGCAGTACATTACTTCGTCTCCTAACGGTAGATCCTGTGATTTGTGTTAGCACAGACAGACATAAATATATCTGTTGTTAACTGGAACAGCAGCTTGCTCCCCTATGTTTACAATAATTTAGTCCAGGAGAACTACGTTTACTGGGACCTTTATTTTTATAGCTTCAAAGGTGGCCGTTTGTTGAGGGTGCATATTATTAATAATAATTGTAAACGGTAATTTATTTTAATGAAGTCAGCTTCACCTAGGAAAATAAAAAAGAAAAGAACCTCTCCAAACAGATCAGCATCCTTTTGTTCTCATGTTTGCATTCATATTTTTGATTTTCTAGTACTCGAGAAATATTGTAGCTGTTAAACTAAAAACACAATCCACTATAGCATTATTAGCTTTTTTAAATTTGCAAACACACTTAAATAAATTTTGTATATATATCCATGTTTTATATCTTATAGGCAAACAAGAAAATTGCGTGATGCTGAACAAGAAAAAGATCGAATATTGCTTAAGACCATCATAAAAGTTTGGAAAGAAATGAAGTCCCTTCGAGAGTTCCAAAGGTTTACAAATACACCCTTGAAACTTGTCTTGAGAAAGTAGGTCTTTTTCAAAAATTGTTTTATTGGGCTATATCATACATAGAGAAAAATGTATCAAACATAAATACAGTTTAAACAATTATTACAAAAAAATATAAATGAATAACACTGTAACCACTCCCCAGATTAAGGAAAAGAACAGTATCAGTATCAGGCAGCCCCCACATTCCTAATCCACTACATCCTCCCCATCCCAGAAGTAACCATTTTTTGGACTTTTACGATCAGTGTAATCCCTAAGGGTATATAGTTTAATATTGTTGTATTTGACTTTTCCATAAATGAAAGTACATTGTATGGATTCTTTAGTGAATACACACTTTTTTCTTTTCTTTAACACTATGTGAGATTTATCTGCTTTATGGCACATAGCTGTAGTTAATTTTCTTTGTCTTACTAATTCTTCATTATATGAATATTACAAAATTTGTCCATTTTACTGTTGATGGACATGTGAGTTGATTCCATTTTTCAACTGTTCCCAGTTTTCACTTTGCAGACATTTTTGTACATGCCTTTTAGAGTACATGTGCCTACGTTTTCCAGAAATATCCTGGAAAGTTCCAGAACTTTCCTGGAAGTGAAATTGTTAGGTCTTAGGGGATGCGCTTCTCCAAATATTTACATGCTGATTCCAAACATTTTTCTAGAGTGGTTGCGCTAATTTATACTTTCACTAGTGTTCCCATAGGTCTGTATTACTCATGTCATCCTCATCACCTGGGGCTGTCAAACCGTAACATTGTACCAAGCGGATGATATGTCTTAATTTATATTTCCCATACATGCAATGGCCATCTTGATTTCCTCTTTTATGAGGAAGTGTCTGTTCAAGGCTTTTGTCAATTTTTGAACTGGATTTCACCAGGCTTTGATCCACAGTGAAGAGCACAGTTATCACAGCAAAACCAAGTTCTGTATATTAATTCAAGAGTGTCTCTGTTGGTTTTTGTCCCTTCCTGATTGTTTGTTCTGAATAAGTTGTTGTGCCTGTATAACTACACGAAAAGTGGTAAATGTGGGCAATGATCTGATAAATTGCCTTGAAAACAGTGGTATTTTAGCCAAAGGTATCGCACATTGTGACGGGGTTGGTGACCATCGTACGACTGAGAAAACACCCCACATTTTCCAGGACAAATATAAACGTGCTTTATAAGGGCTGGGACCTTGTCACCACTGGATTTCTGGTCCCCAACAGAGCACCTGCCACTTTGTATCTGCTCAGTTAATATTAGTTAATAAAAAACAAATTCAAATAGTCTCTCCCACAGAAACCATGGATGTCTCGCAGAAATTCCAGTTTCTGCTTCTAAATTCCATCTCTCATGCTACCCCTCCCACCCAAAGTAGATATAAATATTTACCACATTGTTTTCTCCTTGCTTCCTTTCTTAAGTTTAGGATAATCTAAAATTTGTAGGAAATTTACCCTTCAGGTCCCCTCTAGGTTGCAAACTTCCTTTTTGGGACACTTAACACCCCTTTCCCCCCGTATGTGCTGTCTCCTCAATTCTTTTGGAGTGCCCTCTATTCACATTATTGGTTCATCTAGCCACCTTATGATACAGCATAGTTTCTTTCCTGCTAAAGTATCCAAATTGCACCCAGCTTTTTCATGTTTCTGCATAACAAGGAGAATAGTGAATGGTGCTCTATGTCAGTGATGGAACTAAATTTTGAGACAGATTTCCCCCAATGTTTATAAATTTCAGGTGCCACTGTGCTCCCAAAGTGATTTCTTCAGTAGAATCCTAGAAATCAGTAAGAGGACTGTTAATTGCTAAACCACCGGCCACACGTGTACATAGCAAATATTTGTCAGCTCTAGACACTTGACTAAGTTTGTCTAAAAGGGACAGGAAACTTTAAGAGGCCAGACTGCATTGACCTGACTTGACCGCATAAGGAGATAAGCGCAGGCAATGAGTTGCAACAGCCCCAAAGTGCGAGGTGTGATGTGTTGGGTGTGATGTTTGTTGGGTGTCATGTGTTGGGTGTGATGTGTTGGGTGTGAAGTGTTGGGTGTGAAGTGTTGGGTGTGATGTGTTGGGTGTGAAGTGTTGGGAGTGATGTGTTGGGAGTATGTGTTGGGGGTGATGTGTTGGGCGTGATGTTTCTGAGTGTGATGTGTTGGATGTGATGTGTCGGGCAGGCATGTTGGCCACCCAACTCTTGGAGGCACACTGCCCGTTAACATAGAAAGGGCTCTGCACAGATGAGCAATAAGGGACCTTTTACATTTGTTTAATCTCGGGCTGGTTTGATTTGGCCCCAGAACCTTTTTGTAGGGCATCTCACAGAACTGGTGTCCGACAGAACACACTTTTAGAAACACTGTTTTGGGTTGGGTTGATCCCCGGATGGAGTGTTGGCAGAATCATCCAAGGAAAACTCCAATTATCAATGCAGAGTAAAAAAAAATTGGACTCAGGGACTTGGTAGCAACAATTATAGTGAAGTGGTACCTCAGAGACTTGAAGAATTAATAAAGTTACTACAGTAAATACAGTAAAACTTCTACCACTCTCGGCTGAGAACCTATGGGCACCATGCCAGTAAGCCATCGGGATCATTTAACTCAGGGTGGCATTTTTGCTTAACGCTAAGTATATTGGGCTCATATTTCAGCCCCTCCACTCACCAACTGTGTGTTCTTGGGCAAGTTACTTAACCTCTCTGGACCTCAGTCTCCTCGTGTATAATATGTGGATGACAACAGCCTCTGCCTCACAGGGTGGTAAGCTAACATGTGCAGAGCTTTTAGAAGAGGACCCGCCACAAAGCTAGCCTGATACAGGTATTTTCTGTTATTATTAGTCTATTATTTAATTTCAAGAAATAACGAAGGTATTGTAAATTATTTTAAAGGGAAAAAGTGGACCAGAAAGCAGACGAAGAAGCATATGAAGCAGAAATTCAAGCTGAAATAAGTGAATTGTTGGAAGAGCACTTGGAAGAGTACGAACAGAAGATGGAAGAATACAGAACTGCATATCAGCAGTGGAAAGCCTGGAAGAAAGCCCAAGTTTGTACACAGTCACTCACCCTGAGCAGGGCTGACCTTGGGGAAGAGAAGGGTCTGGGAGGACCGCCAATGAGACAGGAGGAGGCTGGCAGACTGGGGTGCCCTGCTGGCTCTGCTCTGTCTCCCTCCCTGCCCCCTCACTAGGGGACAAAGGAACGAGTGAATGAACCAGCTACTACACATGTTTAAAAAGCCACCAAGCTAGCTGAAACCAGAGCAGTTTTTTCCGTAGCTAGTTCTGTGGTATCACTCTGTGGCCATTTGAGTGAACAAACACGTAACACAGTAATCACTCATGTATGTCAGGCATTTACATGCATTATCCCATTGAAAGGAGGGCATTGATGTTCCTGAGTCTCCCTCAGAAAACTACGTAACTTTGTGCACATGACACTGAAAAATTGACTCCAAGAGCAATAAGTAATAGGTCACGGTGACCTGCACTGCCAGTTGTGCTCACAGCCTTACTTTGATTTCAAGATGTGTCCTCAGCTTTTGGAATGGATATTAATGGTGACACAAATAGCTAACATTTTTTAAGCCCTTTCTAGGGGCCAGGCACTGTGATAAGTGCTTTACAAGCATTACCCCATTTCAACAGCACTGGGACGAATTTCCTATGATTGTTCCCATTTTTTATATGAGAAAACTGAGGCAGGGAGAGGTCAGGTAGTTAAATAACCTGCCTGAGTGCACACAGCTGCTAGAGGTGGAGCTGGGTTTGCACCACGTCTGTCTGATTCTGAAGACTGTGCTCTTCAGTAAAATTCCAAAATT
The DNA here is from genome assembly GCF_004115265.2 of Rhinolophus ferrumequinum. Lineage (NCBI taxonomy): Eukaryota > Metazoa > Chordata > Mammalia > Chiroptera > Rhinolophidae > Rhinolophus > Rhinolophus ferrumequinum. The sequence continues at coordinate 78,790,126 of NC_046288.1, read as the reverse complement.
CCTGTTTGTCATAAGTTTTCCTCTTATGCAACAGAGGGCCAAGAAGAAGAAAAAGAAACAAGCAGTGGAAGAACATCTGGATGAGGAGGCAGAGGAGCCATATCTGGGGGAAGACCCTGTGAAACCCGTTCCCCCAGAGCCCACTGACCGGACAGCGGTGGAGCAACAGGTGCGGGAGAGAGCAGCCCAGGGCAGGAAGAAGCCCGGGGAACCCACGCTGGTCCCAGAGCTGAGTCTGGCGGGGAGTGTGACACCCAACGACCAGTGTCCCAGGTGAGACTGACATGTGACACACAGACTTACACGTGCACACGCACACACATACTCACACACTGTGTAGCGTGTTTAGGTTGAAATTGCGTAAACTATCCCCAACACTAAATTAGCTATTTTCAAGCCACAAGTAGCACACCACATAATTTTGTAATGAACATTCAAAATATATGATTGCGGGGGGGGGGGGAGATGAGGGTTAGGGGGATCAAATATATGGTGATGGAAGGAGAACTGACTCCGGGTGGTGAACACACAATGGGATTTATAGATGATGTAATACAGAATTGTACACCTGAAATCTATGTAATTTTACTAACAATTGTCACCCCAATAAATTTAAAAATATATATATACATATGATTACACAAAATGTTTTCTTCCATTCTCATTGAGAAATAATTGACATATGTCACTGTATAAGTTTAAGGTATGCAGCATGGTGGTTTGATTTACGTATACAGGTAACCCCCGTATAACACGGCACTTCTATAACACGGTTTCACTCTAACATGGTTTGAGAATTAGAGAAATCCCCAAACAACACGGAGTGTAATAAGAGTTTTTAAGAGCAAAAAACATCTCATTCGAAATTAGGGAAATCCCTGAACAACATGGAATGTAATAAAAGCTTTTAAGAGCAAAAGATATCTCTTTTGAAATTTTTCATTTGAGCATGGATGTCGTATCAGATTTCACTGCAGAATTTTAGAATCTATTAGAATTGGACATCCACAAGAGCTTAGCACCATATAACAAAATTTATAAAGATCTCTCAGTTAAAAGCAAGCAATCTAAAATAACAGATTTTTTTGCAAAAAGTACAGAATAGAATTCAAGATAATGCTGAAGAAAGTTCAGAGGATGAAGATATCTTGTCAAAAAGAAAATGCCCTCAGTTAACGGTGCTTAGTAGTGATGACAAAGAAAACATTATTTAATACATATTAATATGTAATCCTTTTGGTGAAAATTGCTCTCATAAAGATATTTCTCTTAATTATAAAAATATAATAGTACATTTTTTTAAGTTTTGGAACCTAACCCCCTTTTTTGTACGAGTTCTTTGTTTCGTATAACATGGATTCGCATAACATGGCATTTTTTTTAGGAACCTACCAACCGTATTCTACGGGGGTTACATGTATTGTGAAGTATTGCCACAATAAGTGCAGCTAACATCCATCATCTCATAAGATATAATAAAAAGAAAAGAAAAAAGAAACAAAATGTTTCCCCTTGTGACAAGTTAGGATTAACTATCTTAACAACTTTCCTATATATCATAGAGCAGTACGCAGCATGTTTTTTAACGGGAAAGTTTGGGCTCGATTCGGCAATCTTTTATGGTGAGTCCTATTTTGATTGAGAATGTATATGACTACCTCCATCTTACGTTTCTGAGTTTTCCCTGGGACTTGAGATGATAACCCAAGACACCCCAAGCCAATGGTTATGAACGACCGTCTTTATCAGGCCAGCAGGTAAAGGGGGACCATGTAGAACAACGGGGTGTTTTAGGTCTGTTTATAGCATGAGGTTAGTGGGAATAAGCCTTAAAACAACTCTGAGTGGAGTCTTTGGGTGTCTTGGGATCTTCTTGAAATTTGGTATTGAAGGTCCTTTATAAGAAAAATAAAAATATTCAAGTCATTTGAGAAATTTCATGTGTAGAATGGGCCTGAATTACAGAAATGTCAAAAGGGAAAACTACTACCCAATTTAACAGGTACAGAATTTCTATTTGAGATGACGTAAACGTTCTGGAGGATGCTGGTGATGGTTAATGTACTTAATGCCACTGAGTTGTACACTTAAAAAGAGTTAAAATGATAAGTGTTGTGTTGTGTATATGTCACCATAATATTAAAAAGGGAAAAAAACTACCACCCAAAAAACGCTGAGTGTGTTTTGAATTTTTATGCTCTAACCTTTCCCTTTCCTTAACAAGCTTGAGTTGCTACTGGCTTAACCAATAACTGGTGTTTTTGGTGGGCATCTCTGCAAATATACACAGTAAATTAAAGGCCACTCTTGGAGGTTTAGATTTTTTTTTTTTTTTTTTTTTTTTTTTACTTCCTGACTAAAAGGACACTAAATGACCCTTAAAAATAAGGAACGTTTCTTAATCTCCTGCATCCAGTGAGCAGTTACAGACCATTAAGAAGTATTAAGAAAGATTGGATCTTGGAGAAGCAGACTTGATCTAACGGCTACAATATGCTATTATATTTTTAGGATAAAATACCCTACCCAATTACAAATCACTACTGTCCCTTATGGTTTGAATTCTCTCCATTTAACAAGTAGCGTGTTTCTGTTTACTTTAACTTTGGGGTGCAAATGTAAGGCTTGTTTGAAAACAGTGAGTTGACCATAGTAGAGCGATGCTTGGGTCGCAGCTCTTAAATCCCCTGTGGCCTTTTCACTGCGGTTTGTTCCATATCACAGTACTTTACCATATTACGCTCTGGAACGCCTGGAATCATTCCAGGTCAATGAGGGCCACCATGTCTGGCAGAGTCACCTCCATGTACTGTGTTCTGTTCAGTGTTCGTTTGTCAAACTCTCCAGTTACCTACAGTCGTTCATACTAATGCTACCTGCCAATGATCTCACTTTGCAGGGCAGAGGTCTTGCGAAGGGAAGATGTCAAGAGGCGCTCGGTGTACGTCAAGGTGATCTTCAACGAAAAGGAGGTATCCAGGACCAACAGTCGGCCACTCGGGGCAGACTTCCGAGTTCACTTTGGACAGATTTTCAATTTGCAGATAGTCAACTGGCCAGAGAGTTTAACACTGCAGGTACACATTTGAATTATAGTCACTGTCACAAGATTATTTCGGTCATCGCAAGTGCGAGATGGTTTGAAGTCATCCATTGGCTCCAACCAACTGAGCTAACAGGCCACCCCTAAGAGAAACGTTTTGTGATTCCATAGCTATCAATGCTGTTACCAGAATGGCAAAGGAATTTGGCTTGCGTCTTGGTGCTCGGAGCTCGGAGCCAAGGATCTCCCGCTGCTCTCAGCACCACCTGGTCGGGAGTAAAAAATTGCCACAGTCTGTGGGAAAATGACCCTGTGAGGTCCCCACCCCACTTCTTGGCATCTCTACTTCATCCTGAGCATGTCTACTGTGCTTCCTTCCCAGGGTCAAAAGAAGGCCAGATGTTAATTGTCTCGAACTTCTTTTACCAGCTTTAGAAGGTTTTTAACCACCAAAGTCTAGGCAGGGGTTCATATTCAAAATGTTGAACAACACTCTAAGCCAAGAGCTAAACCAATCAGAAGGGACGTCAGCCACACATGGGGCAGGGCCCCTTGTTCAGAGAAGGCTTTAATGGGTCCATGGTGGGAAGGCCCCGGGGGTCTTGGAAGTGGGGTCTCTGTGGCCAGGGTGGCATTTTGGGGACCCAGGTCAGCAGCTATTTACCACTCAGTACAGAGTATTTAAATACTTCAATAGTTATAGAGCTGCAATGGTACCTCCAGACTTAATGTACATCAACAGGTAGTGGCTGCCTGGAGTACTCTATGGAGAAGGATCCTGACGTTAAATCCAGGCTCAGTGAGGAAAAAGGACAAGATCAAGTAGTCTTTTCTGGCAAACAAAGGCATGTGTGCCATGTATTTGCAACCCTAGTGTCATTAAAGACACTATTTTGCACCTAAACTTTGACTTAACAATATGAATGAAAAGAGAAAGCACGCTTTTTGTTAAAGTAAAGGGTGGTAATTAGAAAAGGGATTAAATCTGGCAGTTTGGTGAAAAACCGAGTTTTCCTCAAGCCTGAAAATACCATTTCTGAATATCAGCCGTGGGGAAATAATCTCTACAAGTTCCTACTTGTCCTCCCTTGGTTTACAAGTCTGTATGGATACAGAGAGTGAAATGTGGTGGTTGTGCCTGAAAGTGACAGGGGAGAGACCCAACTGCACCGGGAAGGTGAGCTGGGCCACCTCTGGGAAGGTGACCGGTGGGTATACCGGGTCCCAGCGCCCTTGCTCTCAGCCGGCAGGCCCACACTGACTGACTCTCCACCCAGTCTCTCCTGCGTGTTCTCTGAGCAGAGCCATGGCTGAGGGTGCTCTGGGTCCTACGGACTGGGTTTTACCTCATCACCACTGCCTGTGAGATGTGCCATTATTTGAGCCACTTAAACTATGACACACTATGGATCAAAAGACATAATCTTATTTCAGATGTGCTGAAACTGGAAAATCTAGAATCTTCTATACCACTAACACCTGATAGAGAGTGGCCTTTCTTGGCCAGGGAGGAGCCTGGGCGCAGCACCTCCTGTTGGGATGGCGAGGGGCCTTGGAAGACTTAAAGTCCGAATGCTTTGCGGGAGGGTTGCACTCTGCTGGTTCTGAGGCCCCAGGTCCGCACTGCTTCCCACAGGGACCCTGCTGCCCTAGCCTTGAACACATGTGCTTAAGCTACAGCTGCAAGTACGGCTTACACTGCACACGGAAAGTTGGCTCTATGAAGAATAAAACTTGATGGAGAACGTCAATAAACACAAATGGCAGAAGGCAGCTTGATGCTTTGCAGTCACTTACCCCTAATAATAAGGGGGTACTGGGGCCCCTATATCAGACTCTCCCACTCTACATCCCCAGCACAGCAAAGATCTCAGTTATCCAGAGTTTGCCTCCTCGTTTGAGATTCATCCCTAACTTTTCCTCCCCATTGCTCCCTGCGGAGGCAAAGCTGACGTGAGGCAGACCAAGATTAATATAAGAACAGGTTGAGAGCTCGAGTGAGGAGTGAGAGCGCAGCAGACGATAAGATGGCAGGGAGGCAGGAGAGGGAGCTCTGGGAGAAGACAACCCACTAAACAGAGGACAGAAGACAGGAGAGGTCTCCCCTCCCAGCAGGTGCCCAGCCACGCCTCTGCTGACAGGTGAGAGCTCAGACCACCTGGGCAGTCGCTCTGGGCAGCTCTAAATTTTCTGAATTACCATGGAAGGAAAGACATCCTCCACCTTCCGCTAGTGCGCCAATATTTTATTTCACATATATTCTAAAATATAAGAGAAGCCTCATGTACTCTCTCCTGTGTACTATCTTGACTATTAGCTTGCTGTGAATATTACAATCAAAACCATTTTTAAAATAATGTGAAAAGAGTAATTCTATAAACTATGATTTTTTAAAAAATAAACAAGCAAAACTTTATTCTATAATACCAAAAAATATACTTGTAGGCAATTAGCTTGGCCCTACCCTAAAATTGAATCATGTAATCTTTTAAAAATCTTTACAAACAAAAAGAGTGTTGTTTAAGTTACCTATAGTTACTTAAGTTGTTTAAGCTATCTATAGAGATTTGGTAAGTGATCAAATCCCACATCTTAATGGCTCATGGCATAATTTTTAATAATTGAGTAGTGGTTACAGATGAACTTAATTTAGAGGATATTATATTTCAACATTCTAGAAATAGTACTATGTCAGTTGAAAATGTTCCATGTAATTTGTAGCTTTTGAATTAGAAGACGTTCAAGAATTACTGGCAACTTTAGAAGGGTTAAGAAAAATTGCCTTGAATGCATCTGTTTATGCGAGTGCTATCGAATTCTCAATTTTAGACCCTCATGTATTTCAGAAAAAGTTCCAAGATTCTCAAAACCATAATACAATTGATGAATCAACGGCCAAAGCTTGAATATTTGCTTGTTAAGAGCTAACTGATTGTCTGACACTGAGCCAAGCAAGTGGAGGAGAATTGGCAACTATGCCTAGAAAGGAGGGCACACAGCCCTGTCTCCGGGAGCTTTAAACCCAGCTAGTTGATGAGAGAGAGAGGGAACTACAAAGATGTAATACTTGGCGTGTGCGGATATACAGGACCCTGGAAGGGAACAGTGTGGCCTGTGATGTTTGAGTTCCTGCGCGTTTTGAACCATGAGGCTCAGTACTTCCTAGCCCGGCTGGAGATAAGAATGCCAAGGAAGTCCTACAAAGCAGAAGAGAAATCCAGAGGCTCGCACAGAAAGCCAGGAGTGAGGGGGTGGGATCAGGGCCTGGCAGTGGAAATGGGAGGAAGGGATTAATTCGGGCAGCACTGCAGCTTTGAAAGGGGCACCTGACAAGACTTGATGACAGTTTGACTGAAGAGAGTAAACAGGAAGTGAATCAACCCCAAGGGAAGGCTGAGATTGGACTTCAGGGGATAGGGGAGTTGGAGCGGGGCCAGAATCCTTCCAGAAAGGTCTTGAAATCTTAACTTCTGAGGTCTTTCCAAAATAAATGCTTGGCCTTTCACAAAAAAGAAATGTGATTTAGAAATGAAAAGGCTCCGTGATGATTACCTCTTTTCCTTTGCTTCTCACTCACATCTACAATATCATCACCCCTCATTCATCTTGTTGACGTCCCCAAACTAACAAGTGCTATGTAATACTGCAGGATGGTTTCTACACTTTTTAGCATTATTGTTTTTCCTTATGAATCAGTCCTGTTCAGCTTCCATATTCCTGGCATGTGGATTGAAATAGGGAAAGTTTCCTGTTCACCGAGTTGGCCCTTCTTGAGTTTCCCTACCCAAGGCCTCTCCTGACTTCTCTGGCTTCACCACAGAATTGCGTGGTTGGAGTGGAAAACCAATCCTGTTTGGAGAAGGGTCCTTGTTCACACTGTGCTTGTTGTTGGTCCTTTGTGGACAAAAGGCCAAAACAGATTTTCTTTTTTTCATATATGTCTTATCTACTCAGTTAATTGAATGAGTCAGACTGTGGAGAGCCGCCCTTTGGAGCCCAGGGGAGTAGATGCCAGGAACGCTGCAGTGTGTGGAGCAGAGAGCCCGGGGACCGGCAGCAGGTGGAAGGAGAGAGGCGGCTGCAGGAAGAATGGATTGCACAGAGCAAGGTGGAGGCAGGTGTAGTCCTCTAAACGTAAGAGGATGGGAGCTTGGACTGGACAGGAACCCGTGAAAATGGGGGAAATCTCTAGGAAATAGCATTTAGCAAGTGTCTACTGCAGGACCCCACGTTCTTTATCCTGAAGAAAACCACAGCTACTATTATTCTCCCAATTTCAAAGGTGGGAAAACTGAGCTTCCGAGATACTAAGTAACTTAATAACACAAAGCAAGTCAAATGGCAGAGCAAAATTCAAACCCTGGTCTGTTTGGCTCTACTATGTTTCCCCGAAAATAAGACCTGGCTGGACAATCAGCTGTAATTTGTGTTTTGGAGCAAAAATTAATGTAAGACCCGGTCTTATTTTACCATAATATGAGGCCCGGTCTTATATCTTATAGTATAAGATTGGGTCTTATATTAATTTTTGCTGCAAAAAACACATTAGAGCTGATTGTCCGGCTAGGTCTTATTTTGGGGTAAACACAGTGTATTTCACACTCATTTCACTATATTAATTGGGTATAATGGTAAATAAGAGCAAAGTCCAAAATTTGACGTATCTCTGCACACTGAGAATTAATTACTGTGGGAGAAGTCTTAAAAAACAACCTTAGGCATCACTATGTATTGAGTTGTGCTGACATTTAACAGTGTTTAGTGTGGTAGTCATTGAACCATTACGATACACCAGGCACCATTTTTGTGTATGATCTTACTGAATCTTCACAACACTCCCATGGTAGCTGTGTTATTGTCCCCGTTATACTGCAGTAGAGAAGTGACATCGCTGGCCTGAGGTCACACAGCCAGGCAGTGGCAGGCCCAGAGCCCAGACCCCACAACCTGTTCTCTCATCCACCTCATTATGCTGCTCCCACCTGTCGTTTGTACATTCATTCCAACAAGTGTTTCATTGGACCTGTATTTTGTGCATATACGTTCTGTGAGAAACAGAAAGACAAAGTGGGTGTGGTCCCTGATTGGCCACTAGACTGCAGTGGGCAGTGACATGAGGACCTGCTGACTGGGTCCAGTGGGGTGGAGGGAGAGAAAATGCAGATTCCAAGAGGAGGCTCCCCTCCCAGAAGCTTGGCAGAGAAGGGGAGGTGGGAAATGGATCAAGAGTTTGAAAGGGGATCCTGTTTACTTTAAGGGTGTGATTGATTTGAGGATGTTTGTCAGATGTGAGAAAAGATCGATGACTTTGAAAATAAAAAGGAAAGTGGCGAGGGGAGTGGGTAGGAAAGGGGAGGGACTGGATTCCACAGGATACTAGGTGGGGTGGGATCAAGACGTGATAGAAAGGTCCTCGGAGGTGGGAGTGATGACACAGGAGGGCAGGGCTCTGAGGGGGCTCCCAGGGAAGCAAAGGAGTCTGTGGCCCCAAAGTAGGAAAGGTTTAATTCAACACTGAGGGGAAATGGGGACATTAGCCAAGAGGTGACTAACAGACTGGTGAATGGCAGCTGAGATTAAAAAACAACCACTCACTTGTACCAGATCAAACACCAAATGCAAGATAGGATACTGTGTTTTGTTTTGTTTTAAAATCAGAGAATTGACATTTAAAACCCTGCAATATAAACTTTTCTTCATGATGGAATATTGTTTTTTTATCTATCTTAACTCACTGTCCCTCTATTTCTAATGTTCCTCTTATCTATACAATTCTCAATACTGGGAGCAGGTAAATTTGCCCCAGATTATTGAGTTCAAAGCAAGCAACATTCCAAATCCAAGGGAAGTAATAATAAATCCAGAATTATTCCCAGCTTGGCAGCAGTTGATCTAACTGCTATTGTGAATTCACTGCTGCCTTGTTTTACACAACACGGGGATTTCTGAACAGTTGAACATAAATTATATTTCCTATCATGTTTCTCCATTAACATTCCATTTTCAAACACACACACATACAAGCTCAGAGCAGTGCTTCTCAAACCAGAGGTAATTTTGCCCTCCCCCCCCCCCCCGTGGGGACATCTGGTGTCTGGAGACATTTTTATCATCACATTTGGTAGGGTGCGACTGGCCCCTCCAGTGGCCAAGGCCAGGAATACTGCTAAACATCCTACAGTGTACAAGACAGCTCGCTACCTCCAAGAGCCATCCAGCCCAAATTATCAATAGTGCTGAGGTTGAGAACCCCTGACTTAGAATGAAAACAAAAATTAAACTTAATTACATAGAAAGCCATTTACAAACACCTACTTAAAACCCAAAGTGCCCATTTTCTAGTTTTTAAAAAACAGGATTGTATCCTAGCATTAAATAGAACTACTTAAAGGAGTAGGGTGAAAAGTCTGGGAAATGTTTGGCTGTTTTTTGGCTCTGTCAGATGGAATCCATTTTTCCTTATTAAACAGAAACAATTGATAATTGTGTTCTCAGACAGTGGTCCCAATTAGCAAACCCTCCATTCCCCTTGGCGTTCATAACTGCCTTTGTCCTACGGATCCAGCATCAGTGTCCCCATTCAGTCCTCTCCTGAGACTTGACAGGAATGTGGCTCCACACTCTGGGAACAAGGACATCCAGCAGAAACGCCCTTTCTGTCACAACTGCATGTTTATTGGTCATCACGAAGCGTGGTGACCAGCACAGGACACACCCACAGGCATGAAAACTAAAACAAGCTCAGAAGCAGCTCTCCTGGCCCTTCTACAATATTTGATGAACTTTTCAAGTCTAAGAGGCATGTTTTTGCAAAGCCACTGGAGGCATATAATTAGACACTTTGTCCTATACAGCTAAGTAAACAAACACTAGATTCTTCTGTTATGAAAGGAGATGTAATGCACCTGGATATTTGGATTTGTTCTTATTCTTAAATATGTTTCACACCCTAATTTAACCGCTTTGGATGTTGGGAGTGTTTTGGAATTCTGAAATCGTACAAGTTAATAGAGATACAAGGTCAGAAAAGGTTTGTGGAATCCTAATTACTGCATTTATATCACCTTCTAAAGTATCTTACCATCATAAATGGTATTCTAGTAGGCTTTCTATTCCCCTAAGTTGAATAACAAGATTTTATTAGGTCTTGATTTTTTTTTAAGCATTTAAGCCTTAATGTAGTTTGTTTTTCACCTCCTTGTCTTTGGGTACCCAGAAATATTGATGATTTAATTACAAATATAGTATATGCCATAAATTTTCTATAAATCCTCAGCAGCTTAACGTCTTCATATAAAAAAAAATTAGGATGTCCTGAAAAGACAGATCTTATAAGATCTTACAAGTCTTTTATTTAAATTAAACAAGTTTAAATAACAGAAATGCTTATTTCATAAAGTTTACTAAAATCAATTGACCAAGAATATTCAACAAGATATTTGGTAATGTTCATGAAACAGCTTTGTAAACTGCAAACTACTACAAAAATGCACGTGCCTACTGTGAACTGTCCAGGGGAGACAGCAGCAGCAGTTTTTGAGCTCGTAATGAAGGAGAGAGACTTTTGATCCATCTCAGCTAAGCTTCACCACTGCCTTCCTATTCAGTTTTGGCAAACAACCTCATTTTACAATGAGAGCAGACAGGGGGTAAGGTCATGCTCAAGGTCACACAACTAACAAGTGGCGGCGTCAGGATTAAGACCCAGATTGGTTGGACCATAAGGCTTCCCTGTCTTGTTCACCACACTGCCCTTTGCAGACTATGGGAGGAGCTGACAGTCACCTGGGGAATATAATCAGACAGCTGAAAAAATCTGAGTCATCCGACCCCCATGTCTACCAGCTACTCAGACAAGAAAACAGCACCACCAACAGCTTTATCATCTAATGCCTCACCTCTGTTAGGAGTTACCTGTTCCCTTCTAGATACGTTAATTCACACATGTAGGTCCTGGACAGGCACAGGGAAATCAAGCAAGATCCCTACGCTGGGCAATCTCACCATCCAGTGAGACCAAGGACCCATAAACAAGGGATTTCGGTAGAATAGGTAAGTGTCCCATAGGGAAGCCAAAGGGTCCAGTGGTGGCACATAAGTGGGAATTGGGAGACAGTGCAGCTTAGTGCCCTAGGCACAGCTTGGGCACGTGAGTGAGTCAAAGCACCTGCAGTAAAGTGAACAGTGCACCCTTGACCTCTGAGACAGCAGCTCCCTTGGGAGTTCTGGGCAACCAGGAAGTCTGAGACAGGAAGAGCTCAGTGGCCTTGGGATCACAGTACATATGCTGAGGTGATCTCTTAAGCTTTGATTATAGCCATTGTTCTCACAGCACTTCCATTTTTCGTTGTTGTTTTTTTCATTCAGATTTTAAATTCTATTCCAATCATAATTTCTCACCAACTTGTCTAAACTAATTCTATTTTATGGATCATGATGATGGCTGTACAAGGATTCTTAATTTTTTAAGCACTTTTCTGGTTTTCCTTGGCCCCCGAGGAAGACACAGCAGAAAGTGTGAGTGTTCAGGTGAATCACCTGTGTATTTGATTCCCGCTTCGTACTTACCAGGTGGGTGATTGGGAAAAGTTTCTCCCCATATTTGAGCCTCAAGTCCATCATAGAATTGTTGGGTCTGTTGTCTTGCTTAATCTTCCTCACAGACCATCCTTCATGGGAATGTGGTAAAAGATTAGACAAGGTAACAGACCTAACGCCCTTAGTAGGCTTCATATAAAGGGCTGCCTCCGTGAAATAAATTGTAGCAAAAAAGGAAAGTTTTAGGAAGGAAAGAAAACACACTGTATTCTCAGGCTGAAACTTCATGCCAATGAGTCCACAATTCAACAGGTCAAACCAAGGTCTTATGTGCAATAAACAATAAACTATGTAAGATTATAAAACTGTGGGCTCTTATGAGATGTTGGGACAAGCAATAAATGGCACTTCTTTCCATTAGAGTTCTGAACCAATAAACATATAGACGAAAAGTATAAAAAAAGTAAAAAGTATAAAAAAGAGGAGGTCACCTGTAAATTGAAAGAGGCTTGAGGGACATATTAATCAATTGCAATGTACAGGACACATTTGGATCCTGATTCAAAGTATGACAGTATTTTCTTGAGACTGAGGAGACTTGAAACTTCCAGAGATTTGACTTTGCATTCTGAGATGGGCGCCCTAGGGTGGACCAGTGGACCAGAACAAAGAAATGGACGAATTTTCTGGGAGCGAGCACATTCTGTTGTGTTTGAATTTGGCTGCTTCTCTTCCTCGATTTCAGGTATATGAAACAGTTGGACACAGTGGTACCACCTTGCTGGCCGAAGTGTTTCTGCCTGTTCCTGAAACTACCACTCTCACCGGAAGGGCTCCCATTGAGGAAGTGGAGTTTAGCAGTAACCAGCACGTGACACTGGACCACGAGGGAGTTGGAAGTGGTATGGAAAACTAACTGTTCTCAATGGCTCGCAATTTCACTGTCAGATTTGAACATATTTTTTTTCTTTTTCACTTTTGAATCAACCAGATAATTATAAAATTGCTATCAGAAATTCAAATTAAAACAATAATGATAAACTATTTTTTGCAAAGTCATTTTTTTCTATACTATTGGTGGCCAGTAAATTCATGTAACTGTGAAAACATAGTTTGACAGTGTCAATTAATGACCTCTTTGATGCCTTAATTCTACTTCTAGGAACCTTTCCTAAGAAAATAATTTGAAATGAAGACAAGCTTTGCACATAAAAAATTTACATCATGGTGTTATTTTAAGGCTGAAAAGTTTGAAATGACTAAATAATTATGAAACGGAGATTGTTTATTTTCTCTCTTAACTACTACAATTCTAGTTAGATATATGATAGACCAGCTCACTCTTTCCACTATGTTTCTTGTATTTTTTTAATTAAAGTTTATTGGGGTTTCTTATAATACATTTGGTATATTTTTCTTTCACTGCTACTTTCTGTGTAATTTCTTTAAATCTGTCTTCCAACGATCGGTGCCTAATCATTGAAACTCATTGCATTTCTTGTTAAAATTATTATACTTTTCTCCTCTAGATATTCTGTTTAGTTCTTTTCCAATCAGTCCGGTCAGTTGTAACAATATTTTTGTCCTTTTCTCAGTCTCAGTCTTTTTTTATTCATTCATTACTTTGTTTATTTTTAAACATATTAAAAATATTTTTAATATTCTGTATCTGATCATTCTAACACTTGTCTTCTTATTGGTTTGATTCTATTGCCATTTTTTTCATGATGGGTTGTTTCCTCATGTGTTTGATGATTTTTTTTATTGTGAGGTCATTATCTGGAGATTTATTCGTAAGAATTCTTTGAGGCTCAAATCCAATTACCAGTCTAAAAGTCTGAAGACATATGCTTTAGTTCCATTTCAGCTGATACCGACAAGCTTGTGACCGTAGGAGTCATGTAACCTCTTTGAATATCATATTCTTTATTCATGAAATGGATCTAACATTACCTCCTTCAGTGCCTTATAGAGTTATTTTGAAGATCAAGATGGAATGTTTAATAATACATAGGAAAGATCTTTGAAAAACACAACAATGCTATTACAGTGTAATAGTGGTATTGTTTTGTGTTAATACTATTAACACAGAGTGTGGATTTAATACTATTAAATCCAGAGTGTGAAGTTGCTGTACTGAAGTGCCTCCTTTAGTTGACTAAACATGCTGCCCAGAGACTGTTTGTCATTCATTTCCAATGAGCGAGGCCGAATCAGCGAGGCTTGCCTGTGGCCACACAGCTTCGCGACGCTCGCCTTGCGGAGAGCTCGCAGCGGCCAGGCGCTGATTGCTCTGCTCTCATTTCCTCATTTAACCCGGCTCACGCCTCACTGCAGGCCCCGCCCACCTTAGGCCAAGAATCCCTCTCCCAAGATTTCTACATGTCTCACTTCCTCATTCTCTTCAGGCCTTTTTCCAAAATCCCCCTCTCATAGTGCCTCCCCTGGCTACCCCATGTAAAAGTTCAACCCCTCTACACCCCCGCACAACACACGTTTTCTGTACACCTTCCCTAACTGATGTTTCACACATCACTCTCTAACATACTACCCATTTCTCTTATTATTCTCACTTGTTGCCTGTCTTCCCTACTCGAATATAAACTCCATGAGAACAAGGATTCTCATCCATTTAGTTCTATCTTCAGTGCCTAGAGTAGTGCCTGGCACAAAGTAGGAGCTCAATTAAGTATTTACTGAGAATGAATAAAATGAATGTCTTTCCCAATAATCCTTTGAAGGAGACTATTAGTCCCCTTATTTTATACATTAAGAAGATAAGGCTCAGAGAAGTTGTTTGTCTGTGGTCACACAGCTGTGAGGTGGCAGAGCCAGAATATACACACAGATGGTCCCACTGCAGAGGGCATCGGTCACTATAATGTCTGCTGTCAGACACAGAGCCAAGCGGCCGGTTCTGAGCATCATCAGGTGATGTTCTGAGGTGGAATTATGTGCGCCACCCCCGCCTCCCCCACCCACACCGCTCCGTGGCCTGCTGTCTGCTCTCTCACCAGGGCTGGGCTTGCTCCATCTTTCTAAACACCCTGTTTGACCTGGTGTTTCCCTAGGGGTGCCCTTCTCATTTGAAGCGGACGGTAGTAATCAACTGGTTCTAATGACCTCAGGGAAAGTGTCCAACAGTGTGGCGTGGGCCGTTGGAGAGAATGGGATCCCTTTAATTCCTCCGCTGTCACAGCAGAACCTTGGATTTAGGAGGTAAGTTGGCGGAGATAAACTGACGAGCAGAGTCAGCATTCACATTAATGATATCTGGTGGGGAAAAAGCTTGCAAATCCCATTTTTTCCTTTCATCGTCCTGTGCCAGTATTTTCAGGGGATTTTGTTGTCTTTATAATATGAATAAAGACATTCATATTATATGAAATATGAATAGCCTAACAAATATTTGTCCTTTATCAGTATAAGATACAGAGAAAAGCACTGTCTCTTATTTAATCTTCACAACAACTCTGAGGGATTCTGCTCCCTGTTGTACGGGCGGGCGAGTTTACTGCACATAGTTGTAGATTTTGGTCCTAAGTGACGGATCATTGCTAATGATGACTAGTGTGGAACCTTCTGGTTATAGGCAAGTCCCTATGCTCAGTCCTCTTCCTTGATGGCTAGATTCTTAGGTTTCTACATAGGACAGAAGAAAGAGAGCCCCAGGCAGGCCCCTCGCTTTGTGGTTGATGCCTGTCCAGGCAGCCTGGACTTGGGACCCAGGGAGCCTGGGTGTGACTCTTGCCTCTCTCGTGCTTCAATAGATGGGTCCTGAGTTGATCATTTTACCACCGTAAACCTCAACTGCCTCGTCCATAAAATAAAAGGACTTATTCTGATCATCGAGAAGATGCTTTCCAAGTCCCAGAGTGTCATTCAACATGTGGGAAAACAGAACAGGCTCATTCTCTTCCCTGTATGCCCTGTCCCTCAACATAGACTTGGTCCCTGTGGTAACGGCTGCTCTGCAGTCTCTCAGCAGGAGACTGGCAGCCATTTCCAGTGGAGGCTTGTCTGCGCCTCTGAGTATAATCGTAGTGCGTTCATTTCATTGCATTTCGTGCTAGGGAAATTTCCTGGGCCTTAAAGCTGCAGCTCAGGAGAGGGGTGACCCACGGTGTGAGTGATGAGAAATGCAGTACTGCTAATAAGGCCCCACTCACTGCGCTGACAACTCTGCCTCCTGGAATCCAGTCGTATCCAAAGTTGATGCTTACGTTAGTTGCATATTTATTTTTTCTCTTTCTCTTTTTAGCTTCAGCTACAGATGGTTCCCCACTAGCCTGAGTGTGAGCCTTCTAGGCATCTTATACCAGATGCCAAGGCTCCTTTTCAGTGGCCTGGATCCGGGGACACTGTCATGCACTGGGCAGCTGTGGGGACCATCACATTTGTATTCCTTCCATTTGTACTTCTTCTGTTTTTCCAGTTTTATTGAGACATAATTTGACATGTAATATTGTATAAATTTAAAGTATACAATATAATAATGTAACATAGTTACATTTTTTTTCCTTGTAATGCAAACATTTAAGATTTATTCTCTTAGCAACTTTCAAATATACCACACAGTATTGCTAACTATAGTCATGACACTGTCCATTCCATCCTTGGGACGTATTGATCTTCTAACTGGAAGTTTGTACCTTTTAACCACCTTCACCCACTTCTCCCCTGCCTCTGGCAACCACCATTGCACTCTCTGTTTCTATAAATTTGTTTTTGTTTTTAGATTCCTCATATAAGTGAGATCATACAGTACCTGTCTTTCTCTGTCTGGCTTATTTCACCTAGCATAATGCCCTCAAGTTTCATCCATGTTGTCGCAAATGGCAGGATTTCCTTTATTATGGCTGAATAGCATTCCTTTGTATTTATACACTACATTGTCTTTATCCATTCACCTGTCAATGGACGTTTAAGTTGCTTCCATAGCTTGGCTATTGTAAATACCTTGTTTCTCCGAAAATAAGACCTAGCTGGACCATCATTTCTAATGTGTCTTTTGGAGCAAAAATTAATATAAGACCCAGTATTATATATTACATTATATTGTATTGTATTGTATTACATTACATTATATTACATCACATTACATTATATTATATAATAATGTTATATTATATTATATGACCCAGTCTTATATTATAGTAAAATGAGACTGGGTCTCATGTTAATTTTTGCTCCAAAAGACGCATTAGAGCTAATTGTCTGGCTAGGTCTTATTTTCGAGGAAACACGGTAGTACTGCAATGAACATGGGGGTGCAAATACCTCTTTGGGATAGTGATTTCGTTTCCTTCAGATTCATATCCAGAAGTGGGATTGCTGGGTCATATGTTAAGTTTTACTTTTAATTTTTTGCGGAACCTCCATACTGTTTTCCCTAGTGGTTGCATCAGTGTACAATCCCACCAACAGTGCACAAGGGTTCCCTTTTCTCCATATCCTCACCAACACTTGTTATCTCATCTCTTTTTGATAAGTCATCCTATCATGTGTGAGGTAATATCTCATAGTGGTTTTGATTTGCATTTACCTGATAATTAGTTATGTTGAGAAACTTTTCATGTACCTATTATCCATTTGAATATTTTCTTTGGAAAAATGTCTATTTAGTTTCTTAGTCCATTTTTTAATTATTATTTTTTTTCTTTTGCTATGCAGTTGTATGAGTTTCTTATATATTTTGAATATTAAGCCCTAATCAGACGTGTGGTTTGCAAATATTTTCTCCCACCATTTATACTTCTTTACTGGCCTTATAACATATTTAATAGCAATCATCAAGGAAGGAAAAATGGCAGAAGACTTTCCTTACAATATCATGGAGAATGGTAGCTTCCTTAAACAATCTCATGGA
Source organism: Rhinolophus ferrumequinum (assembly GCF_004115265.2). NCBI lineage: Eukaryota > Metazoa > Chordata > Mammalia > Chiroptera > Rhinolophidae > Rhinolophus > Rhinolophus ferrumequinum. The sequence continues at coordinate 78,772,676 of NC_046288.1, read as the reverse complement.
GAATAATTAAACAATGCGTCCCTGGGGTTTTGCGGTCCTGATGCAAACTGCTCTGTGGTAAAGTCCATCTCATGGAATGAACCTTTTTTTCCCCCAGTGCTTTGAAAAGAGCAGACGCCATCTCATCTATTGGTACTTCAGGACTGACGGACATGAAAAAGTTGGCCAAGTGGGCAGCAGAGTCCAAGCTTGATCCAAATGACCCCAACAATGCCCCTCTGATGCAGCTAATCTCGGTAACGTGGCAGAGCTGTGCACACACTCTATTTCTTGACGTGGTGCGATGATAATGATAGAAATGGTTCAGCCCTTTGCATTTCCTTTCACATGATGTTCTATAGTGCTCACGAACATGAGTGCTGAGTGAATGAAAAGCTTCCGTTCCAGCCCTGCTCTGACCTGGCTGCGTGATCAGGGCAGGCACTCATGCTTCTAAGCACTGAGGTGCCCTCACAGTTACGAAAAATGAGCTGCTGCATAGCAACACTTAGGCACACAGTGGGTGTGCAATGAATATTAGCTGTTACTGTCCTTACCTCAAGCCCCTGTGAAATCCCTAAGGAAAGGGAGGAAACCGACTGCAGACACTCAGTTACTTGCTCAAGGTCTCACCACCAGTAAGGACTCAGATCCACTTTCCTCTGATTTCACAGTAGGTGCCCTTCCCATCGCACTTGGATGAATTGATGGGGCATTTTATGAAATGCTGGTTTTGTTTGTTTATATCTTGCTTGACGATTAATTTGATTATCATTTAGGTTTCATTTAAGTATTTATGAAAGTTGCTTGTATCTCTCATTATATTCAAAATTCTTCAGTGAATTTATAAATAAAATGGAACGTTAGTCAGTAAACGATTTTTCTTGGTATCAAATACAAATGTTTTTACTCCTAAGATCATAATTCCCACAAAAATATAATAAATAAGTAGATGATCCAGCAACACAGGCTTTGACCGTGTTTATTAGTAGAAGTGCAGCAGTAAGGTAACCGCAAGGAGGATGAAAATCTGCATTTTTCCCCTGGTCTTTCTAAGGTTAAGTCCCAAAGCAAGCTTCTGACTTTTGTCTTTATAAACTCTCCTTCCAACATGATACTTTTAGTGTGGATAGAGAAATATTAGAAAGAACGGGTCATATTACCTAAAATGTAGTCTATTTCTTGTAAAGTTTTCAAATCGCATTTGCATTGCTATCTTTAAATCAGCAGTAATACAGTGCCACCTCCATTCGATTTTCCTTTATAACTTTGCCTCCCATAAAAGGACAAAACACAGGGATTGCCTTCCTGACTGGTCTCTGTGAACCAGGATTTTCACAGCAGGATCAGCTTTCCCATCACAGAGCCTCAGCAAATCTCTGCTGTCTGGCCTTCATTCTGCCCAGGAGGTCACAACTGGAAAACGCCCAGCAGGCACCTGGGCAGAGTGCAGCCCACATCTTCTCGGCCTCTCAGTGGCACTAAAGCTATCTGTTCTGTGCAAGGGTTCAAGGGCATTGGATGTTGGCGCCCAGATCCATCTCTGGCTCATTTTTCTCAGTGACCAAGGCCATGAGGTGCTGCTTAAATGCAGGAGCCCGTGGCCATGGAGCTAAGTGACACTGATCAGCTGACTCTGGGGCCTTTATCTACTTATGTGCATAAATATAGTAAAAGATTGTATTTTAGAATATTTTTAAATATATTTAAAACACACACATTTTATATACACTGTGCATATGAATTATCTTATTTACACAGGCACCTAGTAATACACTGATATAACTCATTTTTCAGTCTGTATATCTTCATAACAACTATTAGGAACATGCGTACCAAAAATGAGCCTTATAATTTTTATTTCTTTGGAAAAAAAGATTTGTGGTACATTTTATAGCTACTAAATGAGTAGAACAGCATCTGCCTTGCTACTATTAAATTTTAATCTACTTTGTCTTTTAATGAAACCTGGAATGTTTCAAGTCTCTCAATCTAAAACTGTTAAGCTTCCATTCCCGAAAGCTCAGTGCCAGGTTTCTTTGGATGAAATTTGCCTGTCGTCTAGTTTCGCGTTTTCTGGTTTTTATAGGTTGCTACCAGTGGTGAATCCTATGTCCCTGATTTCTTTCGACTGGAACAGCTGCAACAGGAATTTAACTTTGTTTCAGATGAGGAATTAAATAGATCCAAACGATTCAGACTTCTTCATCTTAGAAGCCAAGAAGTGCCAGAATTCCGAAATTATAAGCAAATTCCAGCATATGACCGAGAAATTATGGAAAAGGTATTCCAGGTAAGAAATGGCTGTAGAGGAATTAATAAAATATCTGTTGTGCTATGTGGAATACCGCTCTGTTTGAGTTTTGGTGTTGATGCTATATTCTCAGTAGCAATACTGGTTTGTCTTTTGTAACACTTTATATAACCTTTGCATTATTTTTCTTGAATCCAATGTTTAAATAATCTCCTTGTCTCGATATCATGAACAACATATAAACTAAGGAAAAGTAGAATTGTAGGCTGAAAAATATCTTAAGCGTTAACATGCAAATTATCCTGCCTTAGTCAGGAATCCAATGCCATTTTAACCCAATAAGTACTTGCTAAGCACCAAGCACAGTTGTGAGCACTACAGGGAAAGCTCATGGGTAGGATATGAATAGCCTAGGGATGTGTGGGGTGGAAAGAAGTGGGGAACAGGGCTGGGGGCATGAGGAGGGATCTGAGGAGTTACAGATGGTAGGCCGGTGTAGGTAGGATAAGCCAGTGAGTCCAGACAGGTGAGTTTGTGTTTGATGAGGTAAGTGAGAGCCATTAGAAATTAGAATCAGTAGGATTTTTCATGCAGAAACTATTCTTGGAGATAGTTTTGGCTACTTGGTTCTTCTTTGCATTGTTTGGACTTGTGATTGTAAGTGATAACCCAATTTGAACTAGCTCAGGCACCAAGAGTTTACTGGATGATGAAATCCCAAATGGGGTTAAATATCTAAAGACATATGAATGGCAGGAATTCACCTGTGCCTCAAGGACACTTTGATCCAAGGCCTGCATGCTGCTAGGACCCTGCTCCATCCTGTCTGGGCTCCCCTTGCTCTGGTGGCTTCACTGTCCCCTACTGTCAACAGATTTTCTATACTTGGCCACAGAATCACCAACATCGTCCAACTTCATATCCAGTAGTTTTGGCCAGGAAGGAGAGATGCGTCCTCTTGTCCCAAGTTTAAAAATCTTGGGACCAGCTCTTGAGTCACGCAGCCTGGGTTAGGGGCCACCCTGGGCTTTCAATGTGACCAGAGAAGGACTGAAGGAGGACATGGCAGCTCCTGGAGCCTACATGGAATTTTCCTGATGGAAAAAGAGAAGAAAATGTAGCAGCCTAAGCAGACAAAGCAAAAGTACCCACTACTTTCCTCCAAGTAGGTAACCGTGTCAGCTACACTCAGATGCTATTTGCTATTTTGTCATTGCTTTACTTAAGATAGCAAAGGCACAAATTAAGCAGAGGCTTTGGTTAAGTTGTGTGGGGAGCTTAGGATCTCGAGCTACAGTGACTGTTATCTGTGTGACCTCTAGTTCTTCCTGCATGAACACTTCAAATTGTAGTTACAGCTTTCTCTTCCACATACACAGCGGTCAACCAACTGACTCCAAATCCTGGATACTGTATCAAAGATCAATTCTGAACTAAAAATTAAGAGGAAGTTGGAGGAAACATCTAGAACCATAGTTTATGACTTAAACCACATGTGATAAATTCTCTGATCTCAAGAAGGACAAGAGAGAGCACTAGTACTTTAAAATCATAAACTTACTCCTTTTTAATTTTAGGACTATGAAAAACGGTTACGAGACAGAAATGTAATTGAAACCAAGGACCACATAGATACCCATAGGGCCATAGTAGCCAAGTACCTCCAACAGGTAAGGAAAAGCATTTTGAACAGGCCTTGTAGGGGAAAGAAGCTGGCATCCTAATACGGGAGATCGGAGGTTTCTATTCCTTTACATTTCTATGTGATACGTCACCCTTGTAGACTTATTTTCATTACAGACATGAAATTGACTAACAGCTATCTTCATCTTTTGAACTTGTGAAAACACTAGGACGTGTCTCATTATCAGTGGTTATCTTACGTGGCGTATGATTACAAGAGACTCCATTTCTCACACATGATTTTTTTCTATTTGAATGTTTGCATCATTTTTCCTTTGTAATAAAAATGTTTTATAAACCACATACTACTGCCCTTATGCAATAAAAAGTTGAAATGTTCTTTTTCCTCCCTCCCTCCCTCTCTTCCTTCCTTCCTTCGATAGATTTAACTTATAAGAAATACTACAGTGACTACAGTACATTTTTCCCATCCAGTTGATCTACCCTGTGGCTAATGTATAAAAACCCAATTTCTGACATTTAAGAGGCCCTCTACTTAAAGAATATTTAGGAGGTAAATCAGTCTGAATACGGGAAGAACTTAAGAATCACTTTTGAATTGTTTGTGCTTTGAGACTGGTCCTATTTTTTGTTTATTCATTCATTCATCAAAATTTTACTATCTTGTGTCAGGAACTTTTCCAGGTCCTAAGAATATAGCAGTGAACAAAAAAGAAAACCCTCTACCTTAGGAGCTTAGGCTAATGGGCAAAGCTGGATGATTTATAGTAGGAAGAGGTCAGTGCCCCTGAGAAAACTGAAGGCGGGCTGGTAGGGACTGAACTAAGGTAACACAGGGGTGCAGACTCAGAAAATGTTAGGGAGTGATCTGCGAAGTTCAGAGAACAAGAACATTTTAGATAAAACTTCTTTCTTTCCCCAGGTTCGAGAATCAGTGGTAAATCGTTTCCTAATTGCAAAACACCATTTTCTTCTTACGGATTTGATAGTAGAAGAAGAAGTGCCCAACATCAGGTAAAAAAACAAACCTTCCACTAGTTCTTATAAAAATATTGTATTACATTACAAATTTCATTGTTGGTATGCATTGGGGCCCTGAATAATCCTGGAAAGTGGTGAACCTTGATTAATGCCTCCTGATTATACTAGTTAAGGGGTCTCTGTTAGAAATAGTCACATGTGATCCCCCCTTCGCCTTCCAGAAGACCCATCTCACCTCCCAAGTCAGCTTCACCAGCCTGTGCCATCTCCTCCTTCCAACCCCACTGAGTTTGACAGCATTTCCCTCCTGTACATACCCTTCCCGTTTTCGTCATCTCCCAGTGCCAGACTTTCCCTTACTCTCCTGGCACAGGGCGGTGGCGGTGGCGGTGGGGGTGGGGGTGGCTGAGAACTGGCCCCCGAGGTTCTGGTGGCAGCGGTGGCCAGGTTCCAGGACCACAGCTGGGAGGCAGAGAGCTGTGGGGTGTTAGGTGAGAGGCAAGGGCGGCCGGGAAAGATGGATATTTACATAGAAGTGACAAATTAACTGTATTTGCTTGATTGTCGCCCTATCATTTAGAAAAACCTTCAAATTGTCTCAACCGGGGGCGGATGCATAAAAGATAACTTTCCATATCGGTGGTCTTGTGCAGTCCGTTCACCTCATGAGTCTTTCTGTGATTAAGTCTCCTGGTCTCATGAAAAGGTTAATTCTCATGCGTGTACTTCCTCTCCAACATCAAGTTGGAGAGCAGACCAGAGATTGTGCTACGCGGGGCGGCCCCTGCCTTTCACTTTGCCTCCCTGCACGTGCAGAATCCAGGCAGTGCCCACACACTGCAGGCAGAGCTTCTCTATTCCAGGTCCACAGTCCAGTCAATGAATGCTTTTTTCACCAATGAAAATTACACTTAGAGAATAGACGGTGATTTTTCATGCTGTTCTTTCCATTTCTTTCCTTTCTTTTTCTTTTTTTCTGCTTTACTTTCTGCATTAAGTTCTGAAGGCTCGGGGTATGTTCTTTCTTCTTTTAATTTCAATTTGTTCTTGGCTTTAAACTAAGATGTTTCTGTATTTAATGGTCCCAACCACCAAGATGTCCCTATAGCTGATTGCTACGAGGGCAGCAAAGTCTTAGGAGAGGAGCCATCTCTGGGGGGGGAGGAAGTATTGACCACGGAAGGGATGCACCATGTTATGAGCCCCTGGCAAAGGTATCTATCTCTCCGAGGTCCCAAAGTTTGGGTCGGTGTCCTGGCAAAGTGACGATGAAGATGAGCTATAATTTGCAACAACATGGAGGGATCTTGAGGGCATTATGCTAAATGAAATAAGCCAGACAGAGAAAGATAAATACCATAGGATTTCACTTACATGTGGAATCTACAAAAGCCACACTTGTAGAAACAGAAGGTAGAACGGTGGTTTCCAGCGGCTGGGCAGTAGGGGAATGGGGGAGATGTTATTCAAGTTACAAATTTGCAACTAGTAGATAAATAAGTCCTGGTGACCTAATGTACAACATAGTGATATAGTCAATAACTCTGTATGATAAACTTCTAAGTTACTAAGAGACTAGATCTTAAATATTCTCAACACAAAAAAGAAATAATTGTGTGATACGACACAGGTGTCAGCCAATATCATGGTGGTGATCATATTATAATATAAAAGTATATCAAGGTTGGGGGTGCGAGATGAGGGTAAGGGGGATCAAATATATGGTGATGGAAGGAGAACTGACTCTGGGTGGTGAACACACAATGTAATTTATAGATGATGTGATACAGAATTGCACACCTGAAATCTATGTAATTTTACTAACAATTGTCACCACAATAAATTAAAAAAAAAAAGTATATCAAACCAACAGGCTGTTCACCTTAAACTTACACAATGTTATATGTCAATTATATCAATAAAAATAAATTTAAATAATAAAATGTAGATTATAAATCATACACGCAAAAAGAGATTTGCAAAAAATGTAAAACAATGTCACTCTTCTTACAGTCTTTTTTGTTTTGGAAAGGATAGTTATTTTTCATAGTTTTACATTATGTTAACATGTAACAGGATTATTCTTGGTTTAAAAGAGTTAATAAAAACTATGCGTAAATATTAAAGAAGAAGAAGAAGATGGGTTGAGAAGTCAGCGATCTGAGAGTGAACCTTGGCTCCCCCGCCCCCTACTCAGGAGCCTTGGGCAAATCATGTCACCTCTCAGAGCCTCCTGTTTCTTCATATACAAACTGGGGTAAACGGTGTACCTGTAAAGATTAGAAATAGTACATGTAAGGCAGCTAGCACTCCGCTTGATTCACAAAGGTGTGGATAAATGGTTGCTATTCCGTGGGAGACACAGAGGAGAACGAGCAGGAGCAGCAGCTCCTGGAAGTCCTCGGGGAGCTGGCATGTCCCCAGCTGGCATGTGCCTCCTGGAGACAGGGCTCCAGTCAAGCAGGCCACTTGGCTGGCTCAGATAACCGGGAAGCAGGAAGCTTGAGCGTTGCAGCCTGAGGCTGCCTGGGCACAGCTGGCTTTGTTCTGTGTTGTTTGGCATAGTCAGTCATGTCAGCTTCCAGATACAAAATCACTTCTGTGTTTCTGTTTAGTCCCTGGGCCAGAATTTAATTATTTGCTCCATGGCCTCATCTCCCATGAGTCACTGACCTGATGCTTTCATCTTCCAGGAAGTGTTTATTTGACATCATCTCAGGGAGAGGTGGGGAGAGATGAGGGAAGGCTCCTCTTGCCCCTTCTCCCCCTCTCTTCCTCCTGTCTCCACCTCCTCCTCGTCCTCCAGCATAATCACTGGCATTGTAATCATTGTTATCATCCCAACAGTGACCATTTTACATCTACATGCCAGGGCACCTTGCACACACCTCACTTAATCCTCTCGACAACCTAGGAGGTACCTGTGATTATCCCCACTATACAGATGATGAAACAGAGGCTTAAAGGGGTGAAATAAATTGCCCAAAGTTAAAGAGTAGAGCCAGGATTCACACCCAGTCTTGTGTAACTCCAGAGAGTACGGTACCCCAGGAAGCACCTGGAGAGACGGTAAACATCAACTGAGAATAGGGCAGTAAGTGCTCTGGGAGCTCAGGAGAGGGAGCCCCTGCTAGCTGATGTGGCTAGGCCTCTGGGGAAGGCGAGATACTGCGCCGGGGGTAGGGAACACTGCAACCGAGTAGGCAGACGAGGAAGGTGGAGGGAAGCCCTGCATGTACAGGGACTGGCACGAGCAAAGGGACAGACAGGGCACGTTTGAGAGGATGGGGGTAAGCCAGGCAGAGAAGGTGGGAAATGCAGGGAGGGGCGAGAACACTTTCCTTTCTCTATCAGTAGCAGCTAAAATCAATTTCAATAATCCCCCATCTTGGGAGAATTTCTTGCTGATTTCCACCCTCCTTAAAAAGACAGAGTTTTTCAGGAGCCTGGGGCACAGTTTAAGCAGTTGTCTCATGACTTTCCAGACCTTTCTTTTCCTTAGAGTCCTAATCCTGTTCTGTAATCATTAGCATTTTGGGCCTAAGCCTTTTCAAGCTGGCAGAACAAAAGCGACCACTGAGGCCAAGGAGGAAAGGCCGGAAGAAGGTGACAGCCCAGAACCTGTCCGATGGAGACATAAAGCTGCTGGTGAACATTATCCGGGCCTATGACATTCCCGTGAGGAAGCCAGCAGCAAGGTGAGGAGCCTCCGGGCGGCCAGGGGATGGACTATGCAGGATCACGGCCACATTGATCACTTCTTTATAGCATGTCCACTCCTGTTTTTAACAGTTATTCTGTGGGGGCCAGGCATTCTTGCCAAAGTCAAAGCCCTATTGGTTGCAAGTAACCAAACCAATTTAGTCAATTTAGGCTAAAGAGGGGATTTATGGGGACTATCTCATACAACTCAAGGACAAGAAGTACAGCTGAAGTACACTGTCGACTGTAAAGATTAAGATGGTTCTTCTAAGGTCCCATTGTCCCTCTCACTTGTTCCCTCTATGGGTTTGGTTCATTCTTCTCCATGTGATGGAAGTGGTCCATCCTGCCCAGGTACCACCCACCAAGCGTCAGCTTCTCAGAGGAGAATCTGAAGGTCTTAACTTGGGTGAGGTGTTAATCTATAGGCTAATCTATAGGTGTTAATCTATAGGTTAATCTGTAGGCTAATCACCTACAGCCAAAGGCAGGATCGCCAGGGCCAGTTCCAGAAAGTGGGGAATAGTTCTGGGCTCAATCCTAGAGAATGCATGTTCATAGAAAATATAGGAGGACAGGAATTGGATGGAGACAGGGCAGGCTGGTCAGGAAGCTTAGGATTCTGCTACCTGAGAGGCACCGAGCCTCTCATTTATGGAGGGAAAGGCATGCGGCACCCCCTAGGAGAGGAGGAGAGAGAAGAGGACTCTAGCCTCTGTTCTCAGCCACACATGTGGGTGTAGGGATAGAAGCTGGGGAGTCTCTAATAATTCACTAGGTGATTGGAGATGACTAGAGAATACTAAAAGCCTTCTGAAGTGTCAACAAGTTTAGAGAGAATGTCTGTTACGAAAGCCACCAGAGCCATACATCTTTGGAAAAACCATCTGCTCAATATATATGACAAGGCTTTCCTTGTCATTTATTTCTTTCATACATTTTCCCTTCTAGCAAATTCCAGCAGCCATCAAGATCTTCACGGACTTTCAGCGAAAAGCATGCTGCTTCCCCGGCAACACACAGCCCATCCCCCAGTGCTGACTACCCCGTTGGCCAGGTGAAATAACCCACACGCTGGGTCTCTGCTTGGCATCTCACCCTTTATGTTTTTAAGAATTGCCGAGAAACTTCATAGTCTGCTTTCTGCTTCATTTTCTTTGGAAACACACTATTTAGTAAATACATTCTCTGCTAAGAGCAAAATAATTCAACCACTATGGACTCTTACAATTTGCTGTTAATTTTAAGGTTTTAGTACGTCCTTTCGTAGAAGTTTCTTTTCAACGAACAATTTGCCATACAACTACGGCTGAAGGACCAAACCCCAGCTGGAATGAAGAACTTGAACTTCCATTTAGGTAAGCATATTTTCCTCTTGAAAGAACGATAAGATATTTTGAAGAAATGTGAAGGAAATGGAGCCTTAGGAGGAAATACCTACGGTGAAAGCTTGTGTAGCTAGTGAGCTGGAATAAGAGCCAGGAGTCCTGACACCAACTCCCATGTTTTCTCTCTTGTACCGTAACTGACTCCCATCAAGAATAAAGTGGGAAAATGTCTAACTTTTGAAACTCAGGTTCATTGTTGGGACACCACACTCGTCTCCAGGCTCTGGCCACTGATAAACCCATCTTCCATTCCCTTCACCCCAGATCCCCTACACTGCTTTTCCTTTCTTCCTTATCTCCCCAACTCTGGAAGCTTCAAGCAAATTTGAAACGTCTTCATTCCCATAGATTATGCTTTTCCCTCACCAGAAATAAATAGGCATTTAAAAATTTTTGAAGTAATTTTAGATATTTAAGACTCATTATTTCAGATCTTGAAGCAACCTTAGAAATTATCTAGTCCAGAGCTCTACTTTTATAGAAAACAAAGCAAAACTAAAGATGGAAGGCAACTTGCTTAAGGTTAAATAGTAAATGAGAGACACAGCAAGGACTAGAAGAACTAGTTAAGTCAAAAGAGAGGGTCAGACACCACTGTTATACATGGTACAGGCAAAAAGAATGAGAAAATTTCAAGGCAAATACTGAACAAAATACACACAGTAGCCCAGTCTCCAGCCATGCCATGGGGCAGCCTGCTTGGGCCAGCCTGGCTGGACTCAGAGAAGCTTATGTCACAGCAGATGAACCTCACCCTGCAATGCTTTCCTTATCTACGGTAAGTAGGTAGGAGCAGAAAGCTCTACCAGCCACATAACAATAGGAGATTTATGCCTGGGGAATGGTCTGCTGGAGAGCATGTTCTGGAGGTCACTTGCTTAGGAAGTCCACGTACCAGCACCCGTGTCAGCTGGAGACCTTATACGTGGCCCATCCACTGAGGCAGCTCAGCCCTGGCCAGTTGGCTCCTTGCAAAGCTCCCCATGGGGGATGGGTAGGAAGTGGATGTGAGACTCACCAGGACGAGCCACCAGACAGCAGACAGAGGGTTTACTCTCTGCATGGAGCCTCCAGTCTAGTGCCCTTTCCATTGGGTGTAGGCGTTATGCTATAGTATCTATCCCTGTACAAGATAAATCCGTGAACATCCATGCTTATGTTTGAGTATTTTTCCAGTCTTGACGTTTGAGTGCTCATTATTTCTATTTTGCCCATTTTCATGGTCCCGGGTCACGTGTGCCATTTGCAGGGCCCCTCACGGGGACTACAGCACAACCAGTTTGCAGTCAGTGAAAGATGATGTGTTCATTAACATTTTTGATGAAGTACTATATGATGTCTTAGAGGTAAGTTCACAGTTTTGAGGAATATATCTGTATTTTCCATCTTTCTTGTATTTGAAATGTTTGACACTTGACATGTATAAATGGGGAAAGGGAGGAGGGAGGAAAAGAACTAGCTTTTTTAACTTTCAACTGAGTGTCTGCTGTGTTCCAGGAATTGTACTAGGTGCTTTTCGTACATTGTCTTATTTAATTCTAATATAACCCTATGACGTAAATTGTTAAACCTCAATTTATTACGGAGGACACTGAGCTTAAGACTTTTCTTGGGTCATAGAACCATTAAGTGTCTGAACCAGAATGTGACTTAGGTCTGTCTAGCCTCAGCCCACATGCTTTCAGCTAAAATCCTGCTACTTTCCTGCTGCCAAATCAATTAAATGAATGTCTGGAGTTCTTAAACAATTATCACTACCCACCCCTCCTTTAGGATGACCGGGAAAGAGGAAGTGGAATCCACACTCGTATTGAGAGACACTGGTTGGGATGTGTGAAAATTCCATTTAGCACGATATATTTCCAAGCAAGGGTAAGCATCTAAAGTCAGAATTCCATGGGAACAGGGAAGTGCTTTATCCATTTTTCCTGTTAAAGTTTTCTTGGTGGGTATGGACCATCCACACTGAGAACCGCCGTTGGAAAGATTAAAAACCACTGTATAAAGCAATTGACTTTCTGTCCTATTTGCACAACTTATTAAACATCTGTCTTCCTTAAAGTTCATAGTTAATGTATGACTGTTCCAATCTGAGAATTGTTTTAAACATTTAAATAGAAGTGAAGGAGAAGGTGGGACAAAGTAGAAACTTGTCAAAGTGACAGAAGAGGAGTGGGTGTATGTCTGGAAGTCATTCAAAGAAAACAGGACACTTGACGGCCCATTTAATCAAGTGCATTTCCTGAATGTTTTTAGAGTCCTCACTATTTCAAACATGAAAAATGGTTAGTAGAGACTCGCTCAACTGAGACCCCCTTCTTCAGAATTTATCGATTTTGCTTAAGGCGATCCACTAGGTTAGCTGAGCACCTCCTGAGTGACTTCTCACCTCCAGTTAAAGACTCTGAAATGGCTCTAACATCCCAGTAGTAAGTCCATGGCAACAGGGGGCTTTGAGCTGCAGACTGTGGCTAATCTTACACAGCTACAGAGGGAACAGTTTAATTCCCCACGTGATAGGTACAGAGAGAGCAAATGCTGCCTGGGCCGAGTTTCCAGCAAAGCCAAGACCAAAACTCCAGTCTTGGATTGCCTGGAATTTCAAAGACCCCTTGGAATTGCAAAGGTGACATTGCAGTGATGTGCTTGTCAAAATAATTTACACTTCCCTCTTCGAATGGATTTTCAATTTTGTTAAAGCATATCATGTTACTAATGAAACTGCCCAGGTTACTTGCCGTTGCTGTTTCACGCCTGGAAGGGTGCCCAGCTCCTTCTCGGTAAATGAACTTCTTGACTATATCCTGGTAGTGTCCATTCCTCCCAAAAGGCACAATCACTGAGAGTTTAAGTTCGGCTTGGGTGCCTCTAGAAACAGGGAACTCACTGCCTCACGAGGTCGTTTGCTGTCTTTCCAATAGTGCTGTCGCAAATTCCTTCCTTGAACTGTGCCGTAATCTGTGCGTCCCTTAACTGCCACTCTGAGGTCCTGTTTGGAGCTACACATATAACAAAGTAGAATCCCGACTCAGTAGTTGTAATGTCTTAGTTCACTGAGTCTCTGCTACCATGAATCATGTTTGAAATAATGAGGACTCTAGAAACATTAATGAAATGTACTAATAATAGGAATTGCTATAGTTATCTTGGGCATGTTACATACCGTTACTAGCTGGTTTATACGTCACATCAAATAAACCTCACAACAACCCGATAGGCATTATTACCTCCATTTTGTAGATGAGGAAACAGAAGCCGAGAGAGCTGAAGTCCCACAGCTCACAACAGAGTGGGGATTCAAATTTACCACCTTCCAACACGCTTCTATTGCTTATCCCTGGAAAATGAGATTGGGAATAAGAGAGAGAACTATTCAGCTTTTTGGTTTACGTTGCAATATTACTTTTGAGGATGGTGTTATTATATTTGTCATTTAAAAGTTTTGTCTGACTCCACAAAGCTCATGCTCTCAAATGTACCCGCAGGGGACACCTGGCAATGTCTGGGGAGATTTTTGGTTGTCACAACTAGTGGGGGTGCAACTGGCATCTAGTGTTTTGAGGCCAGGGAAGCCCCAAAGAGCCTGCAATGCACAGGACAGGCTTCCCTAACAAAGAATTACCTGCCCCCACATGTAAGAGCACACAGGTTGAGAAACCCTGTCTTGAGTCCTTACACTTCAAATATTTGCCTGTTCCCTCTTGTGTCCCTACCTATTTTACAGACTAGATGTGCTGTTCTTTCAGCTCTACTTTATATATAGCATTGTTTTTATGTCCTCCCTGCACCCTCTCATCTGGCTGGTTACAGGCGTTGGGGGGACTCCACCGATGTAAGGACGATAACAGGCAACAGCTTACTTAATTCCTCCCCATAAGGCATATTCACTGAGAATCTATGTTGTTTCTCTATTTCTCCTGAGACACAAATGCCACTAAAGACTGAAATAATAATTTGAAGTCTGTAACTAGACAGACTTCATAAACATACTGTTGCTCTTGCTATGCAATAGTTCAAAGTACTGCCTTTTTGAACCTCTGCATAAGCTAGGTCATTTTATACAAGTGGTTTGTAATCCATTCAGCCCACATTTATTGAGCACCTGCTTTGTATACAAAACACTGCTATATGTTGGAGAAGGGTGATACAAAAGGCAGTGAAATACAGATTCTACTCACAGAGAGAAATTACCCAGAAAATGATAAATATGCACACAATCACAAAGTCTGGCAGAACGTGTCAGGGGAACAAATGAAAGAAACATTCTATGTGTAAAGCTGGTAGACATAACAAAATATTATAATTCATGAAGGCGATTAACACCTGACCTGAGCCTTGAAAAATCATTAAAATTCTGAAAGGTGGAGATGGGAAGCTGGGGCATTCCAGAAAAGGGGACTGGCTGCTAGCCAGCACTTGCTGAGCACTTAACCATATGCCAGGGCATTTTTCTTAGTGTTTTACATCTATTCATGCATTCAGCACACACAGCTACCTTACAAAGTAGGGACTATTGTCGTCCCCTTTTTACAAAGGTGTAAACTGAGGCACTTGGCATTCAATCCAGGATTTGAACCCGGGCAACCTAGTGTTAGTATCAGCTTGCATGACTAGTACACACTCTGCCACACCAAGAAAAGAAGGCAGGGAAATAAATAGAGAGCCCTTTCTGTGAGCGCTTAGGGAGACCACGCTAGAAAGATGAGGTGGACCCTGAATGCCAGTCTGGGCAGTCTTTATGGAATTCATCAGATGATGAGGAGTTGACACTTGCCTTTGAACTTCTGTTGGAAAATGACCAGGGTGTTTACCAAGTCATATGTTCTTCACAGATTGACGGGACATTTAAAATAGATATTCCTCCAGTTCTTCTGGGCTACAGTAAGGAGCGAAATGTGATTACTGAGCGGGGTTTTGACTCTGTTCGAAGCCTAAGCGAAGGCTCCTATATCACCCTGTTCATCACCATCGAGCCTCAGCTGGTTCCTGGGGAGTCAGTACGAGAAAAGGTAACTCTATACACTTTGGAATTGTCTGACATTGGTGACAAATGAGACATGCTTGCTAGGTCATGCTTGTGTAAAGTTGGACTGCACGGCACAAGCAGACTGTCTTCTATGTCTGCTTATTACTCTTTCAGTTTGGACAGAATGAAGAGGACAGCTGTGTGGGTTTGTATTTCCATTGAGCCAATAATTAGGTCCATCAGCAATCTGAACTTTTAGGCAAAGCAAATACAAACATGCTCCACTTTTAGGAGAATTTTCTCAGTGGGAAAAAGACGAAATATGACAAACTAGAAAAGCAAACTGCTCTTTTATCTTGACATTTCTTGGCAAGCATGCTGAAATACATTTTCATGTCTGACCTCACATCCCTGGCCGTGCTCTTTATTGAATCGATTCATAGGATTATAAGGCTAGGTGACCTTCAAGGGTCACCTCGATTCATTTCACTGGCTTCAGATAGAAACAAATAAATTGTGCATAAGAACTCTAATTTTGAACAGCTCTAGAAAAAAAAAGACAGAGACATAGTTTCCAGAACTCCCATTTGTTAGTAACTGTTTCCTACCCTTCAGTTAGGAGGGTACGCCGTGCTGGTGCGGCATTGAGACTTACTGCCCTCATTGGATTTGGAAGAAAATACAATCATGACCTCTGTAATTATAAACTCATACAGTAATAATAATCACTACCAGCAGCATGTGCTGAGTTTTGACTCTGTCCTGAGCACTATGTCAGACATTTGGCACGTCTTCTCTCCTTTAATACTCCCAGCTGTCTTGTAAGGTGGGTCTCCAGTTCAGAGATAAGAAAAACAAAGCTCAGCTTACCCAGCTTCACCCAGGCGGTAAATGGCAGAGCTAACAACTAAATGTCTGCCTGATTAAATCGTATATATTCAGCATATATTTACTGAGCATCTTCTATGTCACAGGTGATTTTTAGGCACTGGGGATACAGCAGCCTAGAAAAGCAGATAAAAATTCCTCGCAGCTTACATTCATGTAAGCCCGAGGTGTTAAGTATTGAGCTGTACTGAATAGATCATCATGCTGCCCCTTTACCCATTGTAATTAAGACTCAGATGGAGATTTTTTTTTAATGAGCATATTTCTCTGTTTCTTTTTCAGCATTACAATTTGGTTCACAGAGGAAAATACTATCCTTATTTCCCATTTACAAGGCATTTACAGAGAACATGAAGGATTATAGGAAAAACAAATCTGAAATTCAAATTAATTTTATACGCTAGCCTTTGTCACTATTGTGACAAATGTGTTCTCTAGAAAACACGTTACAATATATTACATTTCAAAATATTTCTAGAAAGGGAAAGCTATTCGGAATGTTTTTCTTCATGTATAAACTCAAGGGAAAGTCAACAAGCACGTTTTACACAGAAAACTGTTCTCAGACAAAAGAGGATTTTGCAGTTTGTGTGTATTCTGAACATAAGAAAAAGTGGTCAGCTAGTACTCCATCTGGAGGTGAGCTTCCAAACTTTGTGAAAGCTGATTTGTTGTGACTGTGGCTGAAAGACTGAAATCAGACCCTTTGGCACTTGGCACATTTCACAGGCACTGGCCTTCTATTACAGAATTTTTAAGAGATCTCCAGGGCTCTGAAATGCAGTTCCAAGTCTTGTAGCCTTTTTTCCCCTGAAGCCAGATAACTGGGCTGTCCGTTGGCTGCATTTGGGGGCATCTCATTGCCCTATTGTGGCTGTAGGAAGCGTTTCTCGTAGACCTCTAAAATGAAGCCAGAAGTGCCTGAAAAGCCAGATTCTTTGACACTTTCTGATAAGGAAGACATGTGGACTGACAGGTCCCTGACGCCCTAAACATAGGGGCAGAAAACACCCCTCAGTGCTGACTCTTCAGCTTATTCAGGGAAGAGCAGCCCTCACCCTAAAATAATAGGGACCAAAACCTGACATCGTTTTACCACTTACAGTAACTTCCAGGGTTAGTGGGTTAGTCTTCCCTCCACCATCATCCCATACGGAACCACACCATATGATTTTTTTAAAGGTATTTACTCATGGAATTTTCTAAAAAATCAGTAGCAACTCCCGAAACTCTGATTTTAACATCCCCTACTTTACATTGTCTTGGTAAAAACAAGTTTTTAAAAATAGATTATTTCTGTTAATAAAGTCTTCCTCTTGTTTCTTTTTTTTTCCTTCTTGCTTCTGAGAGATGAGTGACATGCTTAAAAAGGTACCAAGTATTTTGTTTTACCATTCATCAGTCAATAATTATTAGGCTTTAATTAGCTGCTTTTGTCTCCTGCCACGTTACGGATGCTAATGTATGTGTGATCCCTTAGCAATGAACTACAGACGTCTGCTGTTCCCCGCAGAATGTCCAGCTTTGTCTTTTGGCCCATTTCATTTTGTCAGAAAGATTCCTATTTAGCTTTGAATCTAGGAAGTCATAGGTCTGAATGTCACTGCATGCTGGGAGCTACTGCCACTCTTTCCAAGTCTATAAAACCCATGAGCTGCTTCTTACAGAGACAGTGTGTTTGTGATGGTTATTTCTGATGAGTGGAGCTGTCACAATCTAGGTATTCAAAGGGAGTATAAACTCATTCACCTTCCTGTAAGTGTTTACATTAATCTAGGGGTCAAAGAATCGAGCCAGTTAAGAATCTTCCAAAGTTCATGTTGAATCAAGTTGTGAATTTGTCAGTTCCACCTTAATTTGTTTCATAATAAAATGACCCAAATTCTTTTAGTACTGAGCTTTTGTTGGCACTTCTTAGATTACCAACACAGCATACTACTCCTTAAATTACTGTTTCACGCCACGAAATGGCATCCCAGTGGCCTAAATAAGTATTAATGACCACTGATACTTATTCAGTGTTTGCCTTGTACATGCTAGGTGCAGAGGAGCACAGAATGATTCAAATACGGGCCCTGCTCTCTAGAAGCACGAGTTCCAGAGTCAAAATACACAACAGAACATCGAGGTCCAAGTGGTAGCAAATGTTTCGACACACTTTTTTCAACATGGACGGCCAATAGTACTGAGTCAAGATGTTTGCTGTTCTTTCTGGGCCATGCCTACGGCTGCCTCTCTTCAGGGCTCCCACACACAGTGTTTATCCCCACGGAATCTCTGCTCAAGTATTTTAAGTACCTGCTTGCTTACTGATGTTCTTCTCTGGATTAGAAATTCTTTAAGGGGACTATTTCATACGCATTTATCCAGAGTGCCTGGAACTTTTTAGACTCTCAGCAACATTTTTCAAATAATTGGATGGAAAAGTAAATGAGTGAGTTTAAAGGAAACAGGGCTGAATTTTACTGGGTACTTTTTTTTCACTTTGTTTGAGTAATTCTCCGTCTTTCTAAAATTACATTTCTGGCTTGACAATTCTACCCT
This sequence comes from Rhinolophus ferrumequinum, assembly GCF_004115265.2. Taxonomy (NCBI): domain Eukaryota; kingdom Metazoa; phylum Chordata; class Mammalia; order Chiroptera; family Rhinolophidae; genus Rhinolophus; species Rhinolophus ferrumequinum. Next base: position 78,754,330 of record NC_046288.1, on the reverse strand, counting down.
AGGAGTCTGTGGCACACCCATACCAAAGCCTTTTAAACTCACCTTTTTCATTTATTTATATATTCATCATAACACCTATCACATAGCTACCATGTCTTGGCACTATGCTGAGCGGTGGGTGATTAAATGATGATGATGATAAGATCCCTATGTCAAGGGGACATCCCACGAGAATATATAGGCGTTTGGAGATGCTCTGTCCTACCTCACCCACACAACGGCTATCCTAATTTCTCAGGGTACAGAAATCAAATTAGAAACAGGAGCCATGGTCCAGCTCCAATATAAAAGAAATCAAGAGTAATGAGGATATTCTCTATTCTAGTGGAAGTCATAAAAGGTAATGGGACGTTTTCCATTCACTCATTCGTTCACTCAACAATATTTGTTAAAACTCACTATGTGCCAGGTGGTATTCATGGTACTGGAGATAAAAAACAAGAGAAAAACAAAATCCCTGACTTCAGAAATCTTACTCTATGGAGGAGACAGAGTAAATAAACATATCAAATGTCAGTGATTTTAAATAGTAAAATAAAATAAGAGAGATGAGGGGGATAGCAGAGAATGAGGGGGATAGGATAGCTGGGAACATTTTTATCCTCAAAAAAAACAAAACAAAAATCTTTCAAGCACTGCCTAGAATCTAAATTCTACTTAAAAATTTTTTTCTAATAAAAATTTGAGTTTGTCCTGAAATCCTCTGAAATATAAGCAGCAATGCATATATTTTTATACTAAGCAACAAAAATATTGCTAAAAACATTTAAATGTCTGCTTTTTTTCATGCTATTTTCTAGTAATGGCTTGAGGGAGGAAAAAAAAATGACATGACTAAAGGAAATTGAAATGTGTTCTATTTCGTCTGCTTTGAGTTGCTTTAAAAAGTCTGGGAATTGGTAGCTCATTTTGGATCAGAGAACCACCTAAAATAACTATTATACATTTAATGTTTCTAGTTCTGCTTCCTTTTTCCTTGTGAGCCATTACTATTATTTATTACATTGATTATAGATCCAGAACTTTTTAACACATCCACGTGTTTGTAAATTTGTTATCCATTTAATGTGAGTTGCTTACGCTTTGCATTTGAGATTTTAGACTTCTAAGCCCCTCTGCCTTCTAAAACGGACATCAAAATACACACAAAGCTTTGCTTGGTAAAAACAAAACAAAACACTATTGCTTGGTTTCGTCCATCAAAATTAGTACCTCATAGTTTCATTTTATAGGTTGTCTTATTAACCCAATAGTTTCTGTATGGCTGCTTGCCTGTGGACTACTTTCTTTCACTCCTGTTGAATATATCTTAAGTATTTCATGAATCTAATTTTTAGATTATAAATATAATTAAATAAAGCTGCAGGGACAGCAGGGCATGACAATGTTGTAAGGGGTCACTTAATCCCCCTTCCTGAAGCTCACACTTAGTTCATGTTGCCGATGGGAACGAGTTTTACTGTATCTCCTGTAATCATACATAAACTCCATGGAGTCTTTCTTTTTGAAGTTTGATTCTCAGGAAGATGAGAAATTGCTTCAAGCAACAGAGAAGTTTCAAGCTGAATGTGCCTTGAAGTTTCCAAACCGTCAGTGCCTCACAACAGTGATTGACATAACGGGGAAGACTGTCTTTGTCACGCGTTATCTGAAGCCTTTAAACCCTGCGCAGGAACTCCTTAATGCCTGTCCCAACAACCCACAAGCAACAGCAGTAAGTATTTCATAGCTCATCAGGGCTGGTGCTACAAGTGTGTTAAAAGTTCCGTATATTGCCGTCTTAATTACCATATTTCACAACTTAAGAAAGTAACTATATCAAGATCATTAGTGATTAAAGTAATGATTAAATCTTTGTTAGTACCAGGAGGCTTAAGTTCTTTAGAAGAGTCTGAAGGTACCAGAGAGGATAATAATCTGTAGTTCACTCTTTCAACAAACCATCCCGGACATTATATTGGGTGCTGGAAAATTAATATTTAGAAAATTGTCTACACATTCACAATGGCTTACAGGAACATGTTTTCATTATGTCTTGTCAAATACTTCACTAGGATTTGAGCCTAGGCCTCTGACTTCAGAACTCGTGCACTTTCTACTGTACTAAGATAACTATTCAGTATTATGCTTAATGCTATAAGCATTATTGAATTCAAATTAAGCAACAGGGATTTCCAGTATTTAAGTATGTACAGCATTAGGCCATCACCACAAAGCACATCCATACTGGACCATTAAAAATGCATGCACCATTCTGTGGGCAGAGTATCACACTCGGCACAACATCACATGCACAGAAGCCCTATGTCCTTCAGTGAGTACTGTAACCCATAACTGTCTTTGGAGAGTGGACAGTATAGGGAGTAATTGCTGCTAATATGTCATTAACACAGTAATTTAGGAACAGGGCAATGATATATCTATTTGCAGATGTAAGTTCATAAAAAAAAAAAAAAAAAAACAAGAAACCTTGTGTTCCACATTTCATTTCCTTTTTTTATTAATCGATTTTGATTAAAAACCATAATAGGGACTTCTATTCCCTGTAGCATAGATGTGCAGAAAAATTCTCCCAGTAGAGGACATTTAAGAGTGATGAATAAAATACTTAAAACATTTTTAAAATCATGGCTGAAATACGAAGAGACAGGAAACAACAAGAAAGCAAGTTTCCACAAGAGGGAGGGTTTGAAATAGTGTTTTCTCTGAGGGTGCCTACAGCTGGATTTCATGACCTACGGGCTGTTGGAGAAGGAGAGAGCACAGGGGTGAGAACAGGTTGCAAGGCTGAATTAGAGGCTCAGCTACAGTTAGGACTCCTGGAGAATATCATCAGTGGGCAAACCAGGAAATACTGCCCTGCAGAAGGAATCCTACCTGTCCCAGCCTTGACTCTGGATGGAAGAGAAAACAAGAAAAGTCTCTCCTGTGAATTCCTAATCATGAAGCTGTATTTATTCACATGTGGGCCGGAAATTTATACTACCTATAAGACCCAAAAGAACTTCAAATGAAAATTTGATTGAAAGTGTTCCCTGTTGGCAGTGCCCGACATCCCTGTCAACAGCAAACACAAATCCTTCTAAAAGAACGCCCTTTAAACTCTGCCTCAGAAAAATTCCACAGAAAATGTTGCAAGCAACATGAACATATAAAAGAAGAAATAATGAAGAAATAAGTCACCATGAAGAAGGTAAGAGTTAGCAGAAACAGCCAACTGCAGAATCAGGCCACAAAGACTGCAGAAATTAGAATGATCAGATTCAGAATATAAAATAGATATATTTAATAAGCTTAAGGAATCTAGGGAATTGAATATATAATAAAAGAGCAACGGACTATCAGAATTGGCAGGGAGATTGTTACAATCTGTAGAAATAAAAGATGGTATAGTTAAAATTAGAAATTAAACAAGCAGGTTAAACAAAACATTAAATTCAGAGTTAAAATACATACAGTTAAGTACAGAAAGAACTACTGAACTAGAATACATATTCAAATAAATTACTTGATATATAGCATAAAAACAGAAAAAAAATGGAACACAACATGGTTAAGAGACATGGAGGATGGCAGGAAGAGGACCAAATTGTGTATAAAAGGAGAAAAGCAATATTTAAAGAGAAAGAGCTGAGAATATTCAGATTTGATGAAAGACAAGAATCCTGATTCAAGTGAATCCTGAGCAAGATAAGTAAAATGAAATGAAAATCAAGGCACATTATAGGGAACTACAAAGATAATATTCATCTTAACAGCAGCTCAAGAGTAAACACAGATTATCTACAAAAGAAAATGGCTAAACCAATAGACTTTTCAGTTACACAAACGAAAGCCAGAAAATGAGTATCTTCAAAAGGCAGAAAGAAAATAGTCATCAAACTAGTAATTTATAGCCAATGAAACTATCTTTCCCACAAACATTGGGAGAATTTACAACCAAAAGATTCTCACTTAAGAAATTTCTTTAAAATATACTTCAAAGAGAAGGAAGTCTCTTAGAAAATCCTAGACCCAACACAGAATGCTAGGTAAAAAAAGGGGGAGAGGGAAATTTGTGATTAAATGTTAACAAGCATTGTCTTCATAGCAATAACAACAGCAATATGAGTGAAAAATCAGGATAGAACAGAAATTTTGAAAAAAATACATATATGGCAGGACAGGATTGATGAGGGTGATTTAATCTGGGCAAAGACATTTACTAACTTTAGAATTTAATTCAAATATTCACATTGAAATTTCTAGAACAACCATTTAAAAGAAAAAGAAAAGTGAATATAGGATTTTTCCAGTCAAGATGGCAGAGTAGGTAAACGCTGTGCTCACCTCCTCTCAGGACCACATCAATTACAAGTCAACCACATAACAACCATTATCGCCTGAAAATCGCCTGAAGTGTAGCTGAACTGAAGCCCTACAACTAAGGACATACAGAAGAAGCCACCTCAAGGCTGGTAGGAGGGGGAGAGACACAGAACAGGCTCGTCTCACACCCACGTGTGACCAGTAAAAATCAGGAGGGATATCTTGGCTGTGGAGGTCCTCTCTGGAGGACTGAGAGGTCCCAGCCCCATGCCAGGCTCCTCAGCCCAAGGTTCCAGTGCCGGGGAAAGAAGTCCCCACAACTTCTGGTTGTGAAAACAAGCGGAGATTGTGGCTGAGTGAGATGGAGGGAGGCTTGGGTCCCAGGTGCTCTGATTAAAGGGACCATGCAGAGACTTACTTGCTGATGGACTTACTTGCTCTGAGCTCCAGCACTGGGGCAATGGCTTGAAAGGTGCCAGGGACATACAGAGAGGAACTGAAATGCCTGGCTTCAGCGCAAGGGCTGGAGGGGCAGCTTTCTGCTGGACAGAGGAGCTGGCAGAAGCCAGTTTCTTTGTTGAGCATTCCTCCCTCCCTGCATGCAGACACAGGTGGCTGCTGTGTCTGATGTTCAATCTGTCTATCACCTTTCGTCTGCCCTGTCCTACTGATTCCCAGAGACCAAAGCGATACATCCAAGGCCACTTCCAGTGGCTTTCCCATACAAACAACTTGTCTTAGCTCATGCTGAGAACTTTCATAAAATTTCTCAAAGGTTCACAAAAACCCAAATAAGCAGTATCTGTCTTCGGCATGTTTGTACCTCTGGCTGAGCAGCCCTAAGCCCACACTAGCGACAGCCAGCCTTGGTTCACAGCTTGGCCTCTTGAAGCACCTCTAAGTCCAGTGCAGTCGGTGGCTATCTGTGGATTGCTACATAAGATCATTCTACTAAGACTGGGGGGCATAGCACTCCTACCTAACACATAGAAACAAACACAGGGAGCCAGCCAAAATGGGGAGACAAAGAAACATTTCCCAAATAAAAGATCAAAACAAAGCTCCAGAAAAAGAAGTAAACAAAATGGAGACAAGCAATCTACCAGACGCAGAGTTCCAAACACTAGTTATTAGGATGCTTAGTGATCTCAGAGAACTTCAACAAAGAGAGAGAAAGCATAAAATTGAAGATAGAAAGAAATAAAGAAATAAAGTGTGGGGACAGAGCCCCAAAAAGCAATTTCCAGGCTCTCGGCCTCACATAGAAAGGTGCTGGCTCAGGTAGTAAATGGCCATCGACTGTGATCAAATGGCCATCACCTGTGGCTAGTTGGCCATCAGCTGTAACCAGTGAGCCATTAGCCATGAATATAACTGCCGTGGCTGGGCTAGCAGGAAAAAAAAGGGGGCTAGCAAGAAGATGGTGGCTGAGCCTGCAAGCGGCACAGTGAGGGTTGAGAATTGTGTGGCTCCTGTTTCCTGTGTCTCCAACCCAGCCGCTAGCGAGAATATAGAGATATGACTCCCCTACTTATGGCTCCGTGGGTGTTCCTTTTTGGCCTAGCCATATCCTGCGTTCTTGTGTGGGGAGTGGGACCAGAGACCCTGCAGGCCGTCCTGCGTGACACTTGGCGTAGTCGGCAGGATCCCCTGCAGGCCGCCCTGCACGACACCCCACATGACATAAAGAATAAGTGAAATGAAAAATATACTCAAGAGAATCAACAGATTAGATGAACCAGAGGATCAAATCAGCAATTTAGAAGATAAAGTAGCAGGAAGACCTGCACACAGCTTTCATGAGCAGCACAATGGTGAATTGCAAGAGATCCAAAATGGTGGAGTAAACACTATGTCTGCTTCCTTTCATGAACAAATTAAAATCACAACTAAATTATACAACAGTCAACCTGGAGAACCATCTGAAGTCTGGCTGAACATAAGTTTTCTAACTAAGGATATAAAGAAGCCACGTCGAGCCTGGCAGGAGGGACGGAGACTCCGAAACTGGCTAACATCAAACCTCCAGGTGGCGGTTGAGAACCGTGAGGGATATCTCAGCTGCTGAGGTCCTCCCAGAGGAGCGAGGGACCCCAGCCCACACGAGCATCCCCAGCCCAGAGTACTGGTGCCGGGAAGAGGAGCCCTCACATCTGGCTGTGAAAAGCATAGGGGATTCCGACCGTCCAGGTGAGATGAAGGCAATGGAAAACCCAGGCATCCTCTTAAAGGTCCCACACAGACTCCCTCATTCCCACGCACTCACCTTGGGTTCCAGCGGAGGGACAATAACTCGAGGGTTGTCGGAGACATACAGGGAGCAGTGGGGGACAGTCTGGGTAGTGTTGCTTCAGGTTGAGGGCTGGAGGACAGTCGCCATTTCCCTGTGAGGCGTCCTCCTCCCAGGCAGCCAGCAGGTGGGCGCCATCTTTCCTGTGTTGAGCCCGCCCCCATGTGGCCAAATCTGAATCTGATTGGTCTAGTGAGTTCTGCAGCTCCAACCTGCTGACTCACTGGTATCCTTCCCAACCAACTCCCCCAATGCCAGGGGCACTTTCTCCAAAAGCAGCCAGCCCCGCCCAAACTGCACTCTTTCTTGGAAAACTGTCAGTCTGACAGACCCCAGGTGTGTGGTGACTGGTATCAGTGTGCTCTGAGACTTTTGCTGAGTCGCTTCAGGCTCAGCACTGGCACCAAACCAGAATTTACATTAACCTCAAGCCCACAACTCTTCCCACTCTAGGGACTCCCTGAGACTGCTTCACCCAATTTGTGTACCACACAAGGCTTTATCAGTGCCTGAACCTTAAGGGAGCTGGCAGGTGGCAGTGGGCCTCGGATGTCCTGGTATTTTGCAGAGCTACCCTAGACCTGGTACTGATGGCAGACATCCTCAGTTTGCAGTGTGGCCTCTTCCGACGTGCCTCCAGGGTTAGCACAGGCAACGAACAATCGTGGATTGATTTTTAGCTCTTACCAGGTAGTCCCCAGCTGGTCACAGGCAGTGGCTGACCTGGGCTTGCAACGGAGCCCTTCCCAAGAGGCCCCAGAAACAACGTACTTGGAGGTTGGCTTCAGACCACAGTACAACACCACCCAATTAACTCCAGAAGCAGGACATACAAAGGGCAGTTTCAACAGGCACCAGAGCCGGCTGGGGTGAATCCGACTCAGTGGGATAAATCCCACACACAGCAGCCTGTAAGCTGTGGATGTGGCCAAACCCCACAGCCAATGAGCCTGAGGGTCAATCCCACCTACTGACGTACCAATAGCAATCACGGCTCAACTATAACAGAAGGGCACACACAAGCTACACAAGATATACTCCTGAAGCACCCGGCTCAGGTGACCAGGAAGACAGTGCTACTGGGCCCACAGAGCACCTACTACATAAGGCCACCCAGCCAAGACTGGGGGACATAGCATATCTACCTAATATACAGAATCAAAATACATATGCCAAAATGAGGAAACAAAGAAATACATCCCAAATGAAAAAACAGGAGAAAACTCCAGAAAAACAACAAATAGAGGCAAGCAGCCTACCAGATACAGAGTTCAAAACAATTGTTTTAAGGCTGCTCAAGGAACTCAGTGAGAACTTCAACAAAGACAGAGCAAGCATGAAAAAGGACACAGAAACAATAAAAAAGAACCAGTCATAAGTGAAGAATACAATAACTGAAATGAAGAAGAATGCCTAGAAGAAATCACCAGCAAAAGTTATAAAGAACAATAAATTTGACCACATCAAAACTGAGAACTTGGGCTAGCCAAAAAATACCACAAAGTAAGTGAAAAGACAAACAAATGAGAAACAAGAACTCATAGACACAGACAATAGTTTAGTGGTTACCAGAGGGTTAGGGGGTTGGGGGGTGGGAGATGAGGGTAAGGGAGATCAAATATATGGTGATGGAAGGATAACTGACTCTGGGTGGTGAACACACAATGGGATTTATAGATGATGTGATACAGAATTGTACACCTGAAATCTATGTAATTTTACTAACAATTGTCACCCAATAAATTAAAAAAAAAAAAAGACAAGCCACAAATCAGGATAGATACTACAACATAGATAATAGAAAAAGGAATAGTAGCTAGAATGTATTTTTAAAATACCTACAAATCAGTAAGAAAATGTGCAAAATACTTAAACAGAAATTTGCATAAGTGGAAACATGAAAGGTCAATAAGCATATGAAAAGATCTTCAACCTCCTTAGAAATTATAGAAATATGTGTTATAACCACAATGATGCCCTGATCTTGGTTTCTAAATACTATTGCCCTCTAAAAGGAACCAGGGCTCCTTGAGAAATGTCTGCTTTGAAGACTGAGCTAGAGAAGACATAAGATGACCCTGGAAAGTCTTGTTATACCATGGAGTAAGAAAGTGCAAATAATAATAATAATAATAATAATAATAATAATAATAATAATAAAGACATTTCCAAGAGACACAGGAACCAGTTTCTTCATCTGTCAAAAGTAGATTGTAATAACAATGACCTTCCTCATAGGGTATTTGGAGATTAAATGAGATAATATCAATACACTTGTGAGCATGCATTTCAATTTTGCACACATAAACATTTGTGATATATGAAACTTGCTTGCAAGAAATGAGGTAGAGGTTCCAGCTTTCTATTTTATTCTATTTTATTTTATGAGAAATTGTTTTTTTAAAGCTGATTTTTTTAAAAAAACAGGAACTGTTGGCTCGGTATGTGTCATTGATTCCTTTCTTGCCTGACACTGTTTCATTTGCTGGCATCTGTGACTTGTGGAGCACATCTGATGTAAGTAGTTCTTCCCACAGATATACTAGCTTGAGCTGACTTCATTGAATATTAGCTAAATGGCTTCCAACTTTCATTAGTCATTATCAAAATCTACTTGAGCTAAATTCTGAAGTAGTTTTTTCTTTCTGGTTCAATTTGCCCAAAGTTCAGAAGTTAAAAAGTATTTGCACAAAGAATAAGAAAAGAAACACTTCAGATGTCTTAATGCTGATTTATGCTCTCAGTAATACCTTAACAATATCCCAGTTTTATTCACTTTTTAAAAATCAAAATTACACCCTATATTACATTTTGGAAATTAAAAGTTCCTTAATTTGTGGGCTTCTTCAGGCATGGCATTATTCTATTCATCCAGAATGTGTTTCTTGGTCACCTACCACATATCAGACACCGTACTTAGTTCTGGCTGTGAGCCAAAGAAACATGGCCTCTGCCCTCTGGAACTTACAATCGATATATGCTACATATTTCCAAGTGGATCTTCAGTGGGATGAAGCAAACCTCCATCACTGTATTCATTCTGCCTCTGGATCTCATGTTGTACTGTGTTTGCATAAAATTAGATGGTATTATATAATTACTTTTGAAAGATAGCTCTAAACCAAAGAAATTGAAGTACACTTTCCATTTTTTTTATTCTCCATTTTTTAATCTATTTTGGCAACATAATGTTAACAATTTTAGAGATAAAATTTCCACAGCCTGGAGACATCTATAAGATGTAAAAAAAAAAATAGAATAGTCCATGTACTCTAGAAACAGACTGGCTTTACCGTTCCTAGGTACTACTCCATCTCCCTGAGCCTCCACTTTGTCGTCTGTAAAATGGACTTATAAGAGTACCTCCCTCAAAGGTTTGTTCTAGAGTTAAGTCAACGTGCTTAAAACACTGTGGGGGTGTGCGGGGGAGGTATGAATAGGTGGAGCACACATGATTTTTAGGACAGTGAAAAATGCTCTGTGTGATACCAGAAAGATGGATATGTGTCATTACACAGAGGATGCCAAAAAATATATACACGTTTTAAGAAAGGAAAAAACTGTATTGAAATTGTAATACTCAATATGTACCAATAACAGAAGATGAATACAAGTCACGTTTGACTTCTGTAATTACAAGAGGTGCTCAAAGTGGTTACCATCAGCATAATTTTAATAGGCTTTTCCTTTCTTAAAATGTGTATACATTTTTTTAGCACCCTCTGTATATTTATCAAAAACCCATAGAATGTACACCACCAGAGTGAACTCTTATCTATGTAAACTATAGACTTTGGGTCATTTTGATGTGTCAGTGTAGGTTTACCAATCGTAACAAATGCCCCACTCTGGTGGGGTATGTTGGTAACGAGGGGGCTGTGTGTGGGCAGAAAGGGAGTATATGGGAAATCTCTGTACCTCCCTCCCAACTTTTCTGTTAACTTGAAATTTCTCTAAAAACAGTCTGTTAAAAAAGTGTTCAGTACATAATGAGCTGAAAAGTAAATGAAAAGTAAAACTTTGAAATTTGTCTCTCCCACCCCACAGTGCTAATTGATTTTAGAAATCCATGTCATCCATGTCCACTAAAAGTGGTGTTTGTGTGTGTGTGTGTGTGTGTGTGTGTGTGTGTGTGTGTGTGTGTGTGTTTAATGAACTAAAACACAGTACCAAAATTTGGAAACATTTTTACAAATAGATCTTATATTTTAAGGCACTAATTTTAACAATGACTTTTTATAATCCTGTACAGCCAATCCAGAATGAAAGTCAATGCAACATAATTTTCTTTTTTTGTCAGCAATTTCTTGATCTCCTGGCAGGAGATGAAGAAGAGCATGCAGTATTACTCTGTAATTATTTTCTCTCCCTGGGTAAAAAGGCCTGGCTCGTGATGGGCAATGCCATTCCAGAGGTAAGACCACGTGTGCTGGCTCTAACAGAGTATAGTTGTCTAACAGGGTCGTGGTGTGTTCCCGATCATAAACAGGACTTATTTTCATAATGATCCTTTGAGTTGCACAGTGTGGCCCAGAGGTTCCAGAATAGGCAGACAGAACCAGTGATGAGACACAAAATGGTTTTCAGTGGTACCCGACTACCGAGCCCTACACAATGCTTTAGACTGGTTTGTTTGGTTGGCTGGTTGTTATTGTTTTGTTTTGTTTTGTTTTCTTTTTTGGCAAATCTGAATCCTTTACCACCCAAAGCCCCCACCTAGATCTGTCCTTTTAGTATGAGTGTCCTCCTATCCAAGTTACTAAGAATTCTGATTTGCTCCGTGATCTAGTGTTATTCATGCCAAGGAGTGAAGAGGATCAGAAGTGGGGCAAGTTTAGAGACCTCTCCTGTCACTCCCACTGCTTCGAGAGGCATCTGCTACTCACCTGGTGGGCAAAGGGAGCAACACATAACCACAGGAATAAAGAAAAGAATGTTAGCAGCTATATTTTGATATTATCATTGTTATTTTTATTAGATTGGAGACTTAGTGACTATAGAATTTGTTTCCCTGCCCACTGCAACTACCCCTACATTTTGGGCACATTGGAGTAATCTGGGGTACAAGTTTAGAAAGTTCACATGGACTGAAGCAGCTTATCCAAAGAGTGTTTCAAAAAGAAGGCTATGAGGCTCTAGGCATCCTCTAGAAATTAAATAGCACAAGTCCTGCTAGGCAGATAGTATCATATCTGAATCCTAATTCATTTTCCATCATTATCTTCCAGATAGCCTGGTACAAGGAAAAGAACACTGGGCTAGGAAGTCACAAGCCTGGGTTTCAGGCTCGAATGCCCACTCCTCATGAGCTGTATGACTCTAAGAAAGTCACTTCACAACTCAACTTTATAAGGAAATTGGGATAATTTTTGCCCTGCCTTCCCCGGAAGGCTATTGTGAGAATCAAATGAAATCATACATGAGCAATAAATGAATAGATGCTCACAGTAAAAAAAGAATCCAATAATATAAAAGTATTCTCAGTAAAATGTTAAGTCCTTCTTCAGGCTCCAATCCTCAATCCCACCCACTCCTCACATGTAGTCGCTGTTGAGAGTTGGTTTGTGCCCTCTCAAATCATCTTCTATGCATTTACATAATTACAAAGGTATATCAGGTATTAGTCACTGGATTAGAAATAAAGTATTCAGACATAATCAGCCTTCTAAATACCCGAAAGACAATCTTACTTATGCTAAAAAGAAAATGCAATGACTGCTTTTTTTTCCTTAAACCCATTTTCTTTGTTCCGTCCTATTTCTTTCTTATATAACTTTTTTTTTTTTTTAATTGGGGAAAGGGAACAGGACTTTATTGGGGAACAGTGTGTACTTCTAGGACTTTATCCAAGTCAAGTTGTTGTCCTTTCAATCTTGGTTGTGGAGGGTGCCGTTCAGCTCCAGGTCCAGTTGCTGTTGCTAGTTGCAGGGGTCACAGCCCACCATCCCTTGCGGGAGTAGAGCAGGCAACCTTGGGGTTGAGAGGATGTGCTCCAACCAACTGAGCCATCTGGGAGCTCAGCGGCAGCTCAGCTCAAGGTGCCGTGTTCAAACTTAGTTGCAGGGGACGGACCGACTCCCTGCAGGAGTCGAACCGGCAACCTGTGGTTGAGAGCCCACTGGCCCATGTGGGAATCAAACTGGCAGCCTTCAGCACCGAGCTCCAACCACCTGAGCCACCGGGCAGGCCCCAGTGACCGCTTATTTTCATTAATAATAGTTCTTTAGCCAATCTTAAGATACATTGGCTGAGTAACACAGCTACTATCCCCACTTGGTCACTACACTGCACTACCATAGTAGCAGATGCAAGAATTTTGCAAAGGTAAACATTGATTTTATTTCTTAAATCCAGCTCATCCTAGAACTTCAAACTATTTTCACATTATCCATGGATTTTAGAAATTAGGGGTCCAACTAAAATAATGAGTTGTTTGTGCTAATGACTTATTCACCTTAATTGCATAATTAGTTGGAGACTGTTTTAATGGCTATTTTCCTTTAGGGTCAAACTGCCTATGTGCTAACTCGGGAGCAAAGTCACTATTTAATATGGAATCCCTGCAGTGGACACTTTTATGGACAATTTGATACATTCTGTCCCTTAAAAAGTGTGGGCTGTTTAATAGGTCCTGATAATGTAAGTATTAACATTTCCTCTTAAACATGGTTTGCTGACTTGCTTTGTTTTTTAAATTGACCTACTTATTTCAATAACATTTTGTGTATGAAATAATTTTATATAAGCATATACCTATGCCAATTACATAAATGTAATGTCAAGCACAGGGGCAGAACTGTCCCAAATAAAACTGTTGGTTGAATTAGTCATTTGACCTGCAGAGAAGCAGAATGAAGTTAAAGAAAGAATATGGGATTCAGTTTCAGAGGACCCGAATTTGTGTCTTGGCTCTGTCCTCAGTTTTCTCTTCCAAAATAGAGTTTCCAATGTCTAATTCACATGTTTTGAGAACTAAATGAGGCAAATTTATCACCTGAGAAGACTGAGTTCTTTCCTTCCTTCCTTTCTTTTTTTTTAAAGAGAGATTCCCAAGTACTACCAGGTGATTCTCGTTGCACCCAGTTTGGGGGACCATTTAATTATGACGAATGCTGTATAAAGCAGGGGTTAAAAACATGAGTTATGGAGTCAGATTGCCTGAGTTTTTAAACTCCAACTTCATCACTTACTAGTTGTGCGAGCTTGGGAAAGTTTCTTCATTTCACACAGCCTCAGTTTCTTCAGTAGTAACATGGAGGTAATAGTAATAATTACTTTAGAGAGTAGTTGTGAGAAGTAAATGAGATAATCAGTGTAAAACAGCTAACACACAGTAATGACTCTTTGCTGGCTGCTGTGATTTTTTTAATAATCATCACCAAGCTTAGTGGTCTCTGAATTTTATGCACCTGTCAGAAAAATTAGTTGAGCACGCATCCCCGATATATGTATTTTCACTTATAAATTGTATATATTTACTTGTGCACCTATTTACATTACATATACAGAAAAAAACTCTTAAAAAAAATAAAAGACATAGTTAGAAGACCTAATATTTTCTTCTCACACCCCTGGAGTGTGCACCTTCCTTTCAAGATCACTGATCTACTTTTTACGGTTACTGACGAAATTAGAGATAATATATGCAGAGCACCCAGCCAAGTGCCTGTCTTTCATAAGTATTCAGCAAATGCCAACTATTATTAATTACCAGTGTGAAAAGAGAACTGTGGAGCAGCATTCTCATGTTAATTATTATTTTAAATTATAAGCATTATCATAGTCATAAATGATCTGCTAAGAGCGATCTACGTTTAGAGAACCATTTTAAGGTCATTAGTAATCAGTCAACAGGCACTGACAAAGCCTTCAAGAAACTCCACTCTCTGTGAAAATTATTATTAGTTCTCAAAACAATTACTGCATGGTTGAGTAAGTCCCATAAAGCCCAAGTTTTATGAGGAAGAGAGACCCCGTTTTCTCCTAAAAGATGGCAACAGTGGCTCACAGTGGTGCATCCCGCATGGCAGCCGTTCCACACCTGCTCTGAGCCTCTACCGCCCTCACCAAAGAACCTCCCACCTGCCCTCGCTGTGTTGGCCTGGTACCCTGAAACCTCAACTGCCCTTGGCTCTACCACACAACCTCTCTGGATTGTCTGCTCTTCTCCTACTCCACTCTTTTGCCAAGAAACAAGTCTCTCCCCTTTCCACCATGTTTGTGTTGCCACTTCTACTCCATGACTTGGCTCCCCTCATTGTTCCAACTTGCCCCGATAGTTTTTTCTCTCCTCTTCTACTTATTGATGTTGTCAGAGTCCAACAATTCTAAAATATGCTTCTTCCAACCTGACTACACCCTAAATAACCATTGTCCTTCTTTCCTTCCCTTCCAAAATTCTTCAAATACTAATTATATCCTGGCTTCCATGTTCCCAATAAAGTCAGACTTTAACTCACTATAATCTAGTTCCTCTTCCAAGACCATCCTACAGAAATTAAACTCTGAGAAGTACCATTATCTTGCTAATGGATAAATAAATTCAATGGTTTACTCTTTTTCCTCACTAAGAATAAACTTCCCACCTTGGATTTCAAACGGTATGTAATCTGACCTCTCAATGTTTGTTTTTTTAATTCTATTGGGGAATATTGGGGAACAGTAGTTTCTCCAGGGCCCATCAGCTCCAAGTCATTGTCCTTCAATCTAGTTGTGGACGATGCAGCTCAGCTCCAAGTCCAGTCACCATTTTCAATCTTTAGTTGCAGGGGTGGGGTGCAGCCCATCATCCCATGTGGGAATTGAACCAGCAACCTTGTTGTTGAGAGCTTATGCTCTAACCAACTGAGCCATCTGGCTGCCCCTCCAGAAGCTAAGTGGCAACTCATTGTCTTCAATCTAGTTGTGGAGGGTACAGCTCACTGGTCCATGTCTGAATTGAACCGGCAACCCTGTTGTTCAGAGCTCGCGCTCTAACCAATTGAGCCATCCGGGCACCCTCTGACCTCAAATTTTTTTTTTTTTTTTAGCATCTACAATTTTCTTTGTTTTTGTTTTTTTGTTTGTTTGTTTGTATTAGTTTCAGGTGCACAAGACAAAGTAATACTTAGACGTTTATCTTTTATATCCCTCACACTGTGTGGACCCCCCTCCCCACACTATCCCTCTGAAATCACACAGAGCCATTACATTTCCACTGTCTCTATTCCTAATGCTGTAGTCACACACACACACACACACACAATTTGTATATATGTATATATATATCTATAGATATATATATCTATATGTATATATGTATATATACATATATATATATACACATACATACAAACTTGTAGTTGACATTCATTATTGTTCAGCTTCAGCTTCAGGTGTACAGTGCAGTGATCAGGCATCTACGTCACCCCTGAGGTGGTCTCCCTAATGAGACGAGTGTCCATCGGATACCCTACAAAATCTTTACATTATTGATTACATTCCCCAAATTAATTTTCAAAACCCCGTGGCCATCTTGTGGTTACTGTTTTCTAATCCCCTCACTTCCCCCTTTATCCCCACCACCCCTCCCATCTAGCAACCGTCAGTTTTTCCTCTATGTCTCCTAAACTGTTTCTGATTAGTTCATTCACTTATTTTCTTTAGATTCCACATGTGAGATCATATGGTATTTGTCTCTGTCTGACTTATTTCACTTAACATAATGTTCTCTAGGTCCATCCATGTTGTCGCAAATGGTAAGATTTCTTTCTTCTTTATGGCTGTGTAATACTCCATTGTATAAATGTACCAGTTTCTTAATCCAGTCATCTACCGACGGGCATTTCAGTTGTTTCTAAGTCTTGGCTATTGTGTATAGTGCTGCAATAAACATAGGAGTGCATAAAGTTTTTTGAATTAAGAGTTTTGGATTTCTCCGGATACCTAGGAGTGGAATTGCTGGATCATAAGGTAGTTCCATTTTCAGATTTTTGAGATATCTTCATACTGTTTTCCATAGTGGCTACACCAATCTGCAATCCCACCAACAGTGCACAAGCGTTCCCTTTTCTCCACATCCGCGCCAGCACTTGTTTGTTTATTGATGATAGCCATTTTGACTGGGGTGAGGTGGTATCTCATTGTGGTTTTTATTTGCATTTCTCTGATGGTTAGTGAGGTTGAGCATTTTTTTCATGTCTGTTTGCCATCTGTATGTCCTTTTTAGAAAAATGTCTCTTCAAGTCCTCTGCCCATTTTTTAATTGGGTTGTTTTTTTGGAGTTGAGTTTTTTATAAATTTGTGGTATTGACCCCTTATCAGATATATCATTGGCAAATATCTTTTCCCATTCAGTAGGAACCCCTTTTGTTTTATTGATGGTTTCCTTTGCTGTGAAAAAACTTTTTAGTTTGATGTAATCTCACGTTTATTTTTTCTCTTACTTCCCTTGCGCGAGGGGATATATCAGTAAAAATCTTACTCCGGGTAATAATGTCTGTGAAGTTTCTTCCTATATTTTCTTCTAGGAATTTTACAGTTTCAGATCTTACATTTAAGTCTTTAAGCCATTTTGAATTTATTTTTGTATATGGTGTAAGGAGGTGGTCCAGCTTCATTTTTTTGCATGTGTCTGTCCAGGTTTCCCAGCACCCTTTATTGAATAGACTGTTTTTACCCCACCGTACGTTCTTGCTTCCATTGTCGTAGGTTAAATGGCCATATAGGCATGGATTTATTTCTGGACATTCCATTCTGTTCCATTGATCTATATATCTGTTTTTATGCCAGTACCATGCTGTTTTGATTACTGTAGCCTTGTAGTATAATTTGATGTCAGGTATTATTATACCTCCCACTTTGTTCTTATTTCTCAAGATTGCTGAGGCTATCCGGGGTCTTTTATGGTCCCATATAAATTTTAGGATTATATGTTCTATTTCTGAGAACTCAATGTTTTTTTACAGCATTATTTCCCAGTACTTTTCTGCACATTCTCTACCCTACAGAATAATTGTAGTTCTTATAGACCTTGCGACCTTAAAACAATTTCTTGATTTGGATTCCAAGTATCATTGGTTGGCCACTTCTCTGTGTCCTTTGCTGCTTTCACGTTATTTCTCCAATTTTGAAAAAGAAGAGATCTTCAAAGTTCAAGTTCATCAAACTTCTTCTCTATTTATCTTCCTAGGAACATATATATGAAGATGACCCCAAAATTTGTATCTCTAGCTTACCTAGCTCCCAGAACTGCAGGCTCAAATATCCAACCACCTACTCAGCATCTTCATACAGATGTCAAATAGACATCTCCAATTTCACTGCTCGCAGTTTGCTCGAAATCGAACTCCTGATTTCGTTTTGCACAAAGTTTTTCTGATCTCAGTAAAAGGCAACTCCATCAATCCAGTTACGTAGGCCAAAATCCTCAGAGTCATCTTTGATTCCTCTTTCTCTCCCTTTTTCCCTTATCCAATCCATCAGTCAATCCTATTAATTCTACCTTCGAAGTATATCCACAATCCGACCACAGCTCACCACTTTCACTGCTACCATTTTGGTCCACACACTGTAGCTCTCACCTGGATCACTGAAAATGGCCTACTCACTGTAGACTTCACTACTTGCCCCTAAACTCCTTCTGTCTAATCTCAAAAACAGCAAAGAATATTCCTGTTAAAATCAAAGGTAAATTGTGTTACTCTTCTGCTTTAAACACTCCAATAGCTTCCTAGCTCAGTCGGCCCCCAAAACCTTCTGTGATCTGACAGCCACCCTGCCCCACCCATCCTCCACAGATCTCATTTCTTACTTGCTCTAACTTGCTCACTCCTCCAAAGCCACTCTGTCTTCCTTGCTATTCTTCAAACACATCAAGTACACTTTTCTATTTGCTTTGCTGTTTCCTCTGCACAGATGACCCCTTCCTTTACCGGGTATCTTCATAAATTTCTCCCTCACTTCTTGTATTGCATATCAAATCCTTTCCAGTAAGAACTTCCCTGTCTACCCTAAAATTTTATCTCTTCTCGTATAGTTTTCTCCATAGCTTTTTTATGGTTAGCTATTGCCACAATAAATAAAAACCTATCCCCAAACTAAGCTTCAAACATTTATTCTCATGGATCTGTGGGCCACCTGGGAAGTCTCTGCTGATCCAGGTTAGGACAGCTCTGCTTCAGGTGCATTTATTCTGGGACTCCAGGCAATGACCATGGCAAAGACACAAGAGGGCAAGCAAGAACACACAGAGCCTCTTAAGCTTAGACTTACAAGTCACACGTTGACACTTCATTTCGTTCTACCGGCCAAAAGTCAAGGGCAGGGAAGTACATTTCTGCCCTTTTAGTGGGAGGAAATGCAAAGTAACATGGCGAAGACTATGGGTATAGGTAGGGGTGAAGAATTGGGGCCAATGACACAATCTACACACACATCATGTACCATCATCTGACATCCCATTTCTTTGTGCTGTCTTCTTATTAGCTACTGCATAAGGTAGGAACCCTATTTCATTCACTACTTTATCTCCAGTGATTAGCATTGAGCCTGAACATATTCGGTCCTTGAAAAATATGTTGAATGCACAAATTGACCATGCATGTACACAGTCATTCAATATGCCCAGTGTATGCCAGCCAGGAGCTATGCTAGATGCTAAAGATACAACGGTGAATGTCAACAAGGCAACAATCTGATAGCAGTCTAGTAAGACAGACAATTACCAACAATGACAAACACTAATAAAATAGCTAACAATTATTGAGCACTTACTATGTACTAAGCATTGTTCTAAAAGGTATAGATGAATTAACTAATTCAGGTGGGTACTATTATTTTCCCACTTTATAGAGCAGGAAATTGAGGCACACAGAAGTGAAATATACAAGGTCACAGAGTAAATGTTGAAGTCAGGATTCAAATACAAGTGGTCTGGTTCCAGAACCAATATGCTACACTGCCTCAACAAGACAGGTGTGATCCAGAGATCAGAGTGCTGTGGAAGCACAGAGTGGACACCTAACACTATTAGAAGACTGGGAAGAACAGTTAGGAAAGGCCAATCTGAGAAAGAAGTAGCCTTGTTTGTCATCTCTCAAAACTTAAATTTCTTATCATAAAGCACTCCTTTATTTCATCAATCTACAGTTAAGAGTCAGATGCACCTCAACTTTAGATATAAAAGCATGTGACAAAATGACCATGACAACTACATGTAGGATAGATACCACTGATTATAAAATGCATGCCGGTCTTACAAATCCAACTGTGACAAAAGTGTGCATCTTGCGTGTTATCGTGCTGTCTCTCTGCTGCCTCTCCTTACGTACATTCATACACATGCATATGTACCTAACACCATATACACTAATGTAGTCTTGTCTTTTTTAGATTTGGTTTAATATTCAACGATACGATTCCCCACTAAGGATAAATTTTGATGTCACCAAGCCCAAACTATGGAAATCTTTCTTTTCAAGAAGCCTTCCATACCCTGGCCTTTCCAGTGTTCAGGTACAACTCTTTTAACAACAATTAAATGTCGACAAAGAGAGTGAAGAGTTTGAAGTCATTGTACTGGGTAGCCAGATATTTTTTGATGCTTATTTCTACTCCTAGATATTTTGTCTAAAATAATGCTTGTTTTTCAAACTTAGTTGAGCCTAACTCACAATAAGAGATATACCACCATGTCATGAACCACTAAACACATGTGAAAGAAAAAAGTTTTGATATAGAGTCCTGTGACATAAAAAAGTATCAAAAAATATAGTCTACGTAATTTTTTTTTTAATTCTGGTGTCAATTTACTGAATTAATTTTATGATTGCTATTAACACATGATCCACTGGGGCTCATAAAATTAATATAGACGGGCCCTGGCTGGTAGCAGATTGCAAGTAGCAAACATTAGAATTGTTTACTACCACTTTTGTTTGAGAGCTAGATATATAGGTGTATACTGGTGTGTAATATGTTTTTTTACTGTGATCAAACCTTTAAAAAAAAAGATTTAATATAAAACACTGCCCTAGAGAAATTCTCCCATGTGTACAGGTGACATATACAATATTTTTTCATAGAAACATTGTTTGCAATTGCCTAAGAATTGAAACAGCATAAAGGATAAATTATGGTACATAATTTACATTTGATAGTAGTTACATGAATAAATCAGTATTACTGAATCTTAAGCATTCTAAAATATGTTTGCTATTATTTCTAAATATGATGTTAAGAAAGAAAAGGCAAGTTGCATATTCACAGTATAAATTATATAAAGTTTGGAAAACATGCAAAACAATACAGTATGTTGCTTAGGGATATGGATATGTGTAGTAAAATCAAAAGCATTTCATTAATTTGCCTATTTATATTGACTATAATGTAAATAGCATAAGGTCAGGGATTTTTATTCACAATTATATCGCCATCACCTGCAAAAGTGCCTGACACACAGTAGTTAGTCTATATATGTTAAATGAAGAGTGCTAGAAAACAAATTCAGGTCACGGTTACATCAGTGACGAGAGAGAAGGGAAATGAAACTGAGGAAGCACTGTAATTTATCTGTGATGTTTTACTGAAGGTGGGTCTTGGGTCTACTGGCATCTGTTACATCCTTCTCTGATTGTATGAGATTTCATAATTTTAAAAAAATTAGAAAAGGATGATAGCAACTCAAATTAAGTGCAAATGATTTCTAGAATTTCTGAACTGTTTCCTCTTTTACAGCCAGAAGAGCTTATTTACCAGCGCACAGACAAAGCAGCCGCGGCTGAGCTACAAGACAGGTCACATGATACCCATAAGTTCAAATGGAATCTGTCACTAGGAGTGTAATTCCAAACTAGATGATTCTCAGCCTGGATAATAAGTGTGAAATAATTTGGGCAGTTCAACTTCATGTTTATAAATCCTAAGTACCTATGTGATCTCTAAATCCTGTGGCTCAAAAGGAGGCTTTTTAGCATCAGCATGGTGTGGGACAAACAGAAGTGAATTCTAGCAATGATGCGTGGTTCTCCAAAAATCCTACCTCAGATTAGAGCTCCACATCATGTTTTCAAGGGTCTTGTTCCACAGATCATATCCTCCACTTAAATAGGACTCTTATGTCCAATTAGTGGCTTACTGAACTTCAGCTAGTTTATAAACCAAACTCATGGAGATTGGTAAGAGCCTATTTGAGTCACTGTAATCCTTATAACTGTGCAACATAGAACTTATTCTCCTAGTTTCACAAATATGGAAACTGAGGCTCAGAGAGGCCCACATACTTGTTAAGTGCTAGAGGGGACGACTGTGAGCCCTGCCAGAGCTTTCTAATTCCAGAGGCTGTGTGGCCTTTCTATTCTATCAAGATGTGTGAAGAGCAACAAGTCAAATTACACAAGCCAAAATGTGGTCCAGCTTAAGATACTACTACCATGTTTCCCCGAAAATAAGACCTAGGCGGACAATCAGCTCTACTGCATCTTTTGGAGCAAAACTTAATATAAGACCTGGTATTATATTATATAAGATCCATTCTTATATTAAAATAAGACCGGGTCTTATATTAATTTTTGCTCCAAAAGACGCAGTGGAGCTGATTGTCCGCCTAGGTCTTATTTTCAGGGAAACATGGTACTAGAAAACATCAATTTACTCTCAATTTCAAATCCAAATAAAGCCTTATTTGGGATCCCCACCTACAACTAATACCTGAAAAAAATCTTTATTTCTTCTAAGAGTTTCAGGATACTATTGATTAGAGTCAAATCATCTATTTCTCCAATACTGAAGTGCAATGCAATTTATTTGTTTTCTTGCTCAAACCATTTTGAAACTCAAAACAAAGATATGTGTTGTATGGCAAAAGCAAAGCAGATCGTATAGCTGCTGAACAACAGGAAGCTGGCTGGGTCCCTAAATCTGTGTGTGTGGTTAGGGATGCACAGGAGGATTCACAACTGGCAGGGTTTCAATTCAAATCCCAGCTCCCCGTCATTGTCACATCATTTATCCTACCTCCAACTTCCCCCTCATAAAGTAAAATTGGGATATTCCCCCTCACAGGATTATTGTTAGGCATAAATAAAAATGTGTACAAAACACTAGCAAGGTACCTAGTGAATAAGGACTCAGGAAGTGGTAGCTATTTTCTTTCATTCTATGTCTAAGCTTCACATCCTCTGGACCCAATACCTATCATATTAACTATAAAACAGGATATCAAAAATTAAGTTGCAATGATGATGGCTATTTTAGAGGCAGTTTTAAGGCAATTTTGAAAAATAATCCTCATGAACAGAAGTCACAGGGCAAGCACTAAGTATGTGGTATTAACAGCCCTACAAATATTTGAAGCTTTCAGATTCACCCCCACCCCTGATGCTTGGGTCTCATTTATCTGTCTGTATATGTTACCAATGAACAAAGTGATAGAACGTTTCATGATAATAAAAAAATATTTTCCTAAAATGTATTGAACTTAGCTATCCCCATTATTCAGCACTCCCTCTTTTGTGTTATGTTTCAAGCATCTGTTACATCTATTCTATTCACAGGTCTATTTCCTACCCCAACTATACACAATCCTTAAAGGCAAGGAAAACTTGTGTTAATTTTTGAATCCCCAGGGATTAGTCCATATTAGTTACCAGCTAGTGAATGACAACTCTACCAACAAAAAATGTGGTTATCACCTGAATCCCCACTGCATACAAACTGTATTTTTGTTTATAAGGGAAAAGTCAAATCAGCAAAAACATGGAGTTTACTTTTTATAAACAGGATTGAAAAAATACTAAAAGAAAAAATTATGGACTGGAGGCCCCGCCACCTGACCCGATGGAATAGGTACTGTACATCCACACTGCGTCACTTCCTGCCTCTGTTAGAAAACAGTCAAGGAAATGTAGAAGATGACCACAGAGCAGAACTGCTAAAACAGCTGGGAGACTACAGGGTAAGTACAAATGGCTCTCAGCTGAGCCTGTGGATTTCCTTGTCTCCAATTGGAAATTACTCCATCATGGGTTTTTGGTATTGAAATACCTACACTGCTCCCCCTAAGCACATGGATGAAGCAGCATAGACTAAAAAATGTGATTAAAAGTTCAAATCTCAGTAATTAACCTATTGTTAAATAGCAAAATCTCTATAAAATGAAATACTATTTCATAAGATCATCCAATGTAAACAAGTAACTAACTTTTATAAAATACATTGCAAGTATTAAATAAAATGAACACATCTGGCTAAATCATTTAGACTCAACTATGCATAAAGGTTAAAACCAACACTCTCGATCAGGTTTTTTTTTAAAAGGATACGATTCTGTACTAATTGCTTTTCATTGCTAAGAAAAATTCTCATCAATAGACAATATACCTTCTATTGCCTGTCGGCAGCGCTGAGGGTTCACATCCTACAGCTAGATAATAAAACCTAGAAAGCAGTCTCAAACCAAGACAGTAAACCTTGTTGGCTACACAGTGTGAAGCTGGACGTTTAATTCTATTCAGACTTAAACTTAGCGTCTAAGGCCAGGTTTTCAGCAAGGATGTTTCAATTCAAGTGACAGAAAACGTAGTTCAAACAGGCTTGAGCAATAATTTATTGGCTTCTTTAAGAGGCCAGTAGCATCAGTGCTGTCCTTTTCTGCAAGTCTTCCCACTCTGCCTTCCTTCACGTGACGGCATCATCCTCAGGCTGGCTTTTCTCGTGGTAGCAAGTGGCTGGAACAGGCCTAGGCTGGACTCCCCCCTACTGACAGTCTGCACACGTACTGCCAAAGCAGGCAACAGCATCTGTGTGCCATGACTCCCAAGTTTCCTGAAATTCACTGAGACTCCCTTTGATCACATGCCCACCCCTGTAGCTCAATCACCGTGGCCAGGGGAACAGAATGCACTGATTAGCTTAATGAGGTCCCTGGAATTACATGCGTTACTGTGCAAACTAGGGGCCACAAGGAAGACAGAAGGAACAGTGGAGGGTGACTAGCAGGTGTCTTATACACCAAGTCAATATGCCAGCAACTAAAACAAAAATGACATTTTGCCCCTCTCCATTTTCTGTATTGCTAATATACAGCTGAACAGAAAGAAATACTTTGAGATCCAGAAGGAAGGCTTCTTATTGAGATTATTAAGAATTGCATACATTTACATAGCAGAATAATAAAGTGAAATCTTTAAGCTTCACTAATGTCTAAAATTTTGGTTGTTTTTTCCCTTCAGTTCTCTGGATTTCCCCTTCACATGCCTTATTCTGAACTGAAGCCTTTAATTGAAGCTGTGTATAGCACTGGAGTACATAACATTGATGTTCCTAATGTTGAATTTGCTTTAGCGGTATATATCCACCCATATCCCAAAAATGTTTTGTCTGTTTGGATCTATGTTGCCTCCCTTATACGCAACAGGTAATATTTTCATTGTATACTTTTTATATCATGTGAAACTATAATTAGGATATGAGAATATTTTTAAGTGATATTGGTCATATCAGAAGAGATTTGCAAATAATGAAATAAAATTATTTTCAAACTGTGCAAAATAAGCGTTTTTATTTAGCAGTCTGCCTGGTTGTCTCTGCCACTTTGAGCCTAAATTCAGTGCAGACTACCCACAGTTCCCCTTACACTAAGAGCTTCATACCGCCATGCTTCTGTACTTGCTCGCCTTCTACCTGGGATGCCCTTCTGTGCCTGTCCAGCAGGGTATCAACAACCATACTTTTAAGACCCAACAAACAATACAACTTTCCTGGGGGAACAATTTTGCAATATAAGTTTTATTTTTAATGCTGAATGTGTCGTAAGACCATATCCTACAAAAAAATCAAGCAAGCACACGTGTGTACACACACACACACACACACACCCCCATTGAAGCAATATAGTATTTTAGAGAAAAAAGGGAATATATTTAAATATTTATCAAAAGGGAAGTAGTTTAAAAATTAAGACGCTGCTATGGACTGAATGTTTGTGACTCCCCCCCCACCCCCAATTTCCTATCTTGAAATGGTATTTCAATACCTACATAATTTGGAGGTGGGGCCTTTGGGAGGTAATTAGGTCACGAGAGTGGAGCCCTCAAGATGGGATTAGCCTTACAAGAGACAAGAGAAAGCTGCTTATCTGCTGGCACCTTGACCCTGGACTTCCCAGCCTCCAGAACTGTGAGAATGTTTGTTGCTTAAGCCATGCGGTCTATGGTACTGGTATAGCAGCACATACTAAGCCATTAAAAAGGATGAAGTATATGTGCTGACATGGAAAGATGTACACAAAATAGAAATATGTAAAGCAGGATTTCTCACCAGCAGCACTGCTGGCATTTTGGGCCATGTAATTATTTGTTGTTCAGGACTGTCCTGCGCATTATGTTTAGTAGCATCCGTGGCCTTTACCCAACAGATGCCAGTTACGTCCTTCCCCTCCGCTAAGTGGTGACAACCAAAACTGTTTCCAGATGTTGCCTAATATCCTTTATGGTATAAACTGTCTCCAGTTGAGAACCACTGATGTACCTGGAATACGATTTCACTTTAAAACAAAACAAAGACAGGAACAAATAAAGGAAAACCTTTCACCTTTAGCTATATTCCCTTATGCCTTCCTCTATCAAATTATATTACAATTATATATACAAGCCTCTGATCCCTCTACTATGAACTCTTCAAGGGAGAGTTCAGGGACTGACTCATCAATCGTTACCAATGTAGTAATATGGATAGGATGGCACTGGGTTAAGAGCATAAACTCTAAAGATTTCCTACTTCTGCCACTTACTAGCTGGGAATCCATGGACAAGTTACTTAACCTATTACATATTTTCCCCATATGAAGACCAGAATGATTACATTACCTACTTCATCACATTGTAATGATGAAACAAGTCAGTATGTATATACAGATGACCCTGAACAATGCAGGGGTTGGGACATCAAACCCCCACACAAAAATCCAGATGTTAACGTTTGACTCCCCCAAAACTTAGCTGTCCCTCAGTATCTGCGGGGAACGGTTTCCAAGACTTATCTGCGGACACCAAAATCCATGGATGTTCAAGTCCCCTGTATAAATGGCCTACATCAACATACAGTCGGCCCTCTACATCCAGACTCCCAGCCATGGATTGAAAACAGTGGAGGTATTTATTGACAAAAATAAAATCCACGTATAAGTGGACCCACGCAATTCAAACCAGTTGTTCAAGGGTCGACTACATTTAGAACACTACCCAGCACTGAGCACCTGATGTCTGTCAGGCACCACAGGGCATTTTACATAATTGTTGCCTTATATTCTAAGAATGAACTTGTTAATAGTTAATACAATCAATCACAGAACCCAAGATAAAATTATACCAAGTATGTATAGTGATTCATTAAATATTAGCTATTCCCTTAAGTTAATAATGAAACAGCAATAAGATATAAAAATTAAATGCAGATTATGCTACCTCCGCATGCAACTGGAGGGGAGGTGGATAGTAGAAAACTGTGAGTTGCTACGTAACAATGTCCCAACTTACTGAAATCAGTTTGGTTCAAGCCGGCCATGTCCTATTTAATGGTTTGCTAACATCAAGCAACATAGGACAAAGCAAAAGGGAGGCACCTCAATTACTGGAACCCCTGGGGAAATTAGCTGTTCACATTAATTAATTTAAAAGGATAACATTTAAAGCAAGTCCATGATTTAATCCTGACTTTTTTACATAAGTATTATCATAATTTTTCCCCCAAAATATTATATTGTCTTCCAACTACTAAATGGGAGATAAACTTTAGTCCTCCCTTAATGGTTAAAGATAATTTTACCATGCAGTTCACGTAACTACAGCTAAGATGAAATACGGGGTTGGATGGCACTCACTCCAGATAAACTCTTGTAGTTTTTCTTGAAATAGTCCCTGATGTCAAGTTTTCAAATAAACTTTAATAAACACTTAGAGAAATGAAAATAAAATAACTACAAAACAGTCAACCTTACAGAAGAAAATTCTGACCCTGTAAAGGTTTAATAAGCTCAGATTTCCTTTCAAGTTCTCTAAGGGAATCAAGAAATAATTATTTTGTTTTGTTTTTTACTTTGTGCTTAGGCCAGATTTTCAGAGAAGGCAAGGCCTAGAGGCATCACAAAAGACGTCAGGACGACTTAAGTTTAAGAGCTACCAACTCAACAAGTAAGATGGTCAGCTTATCCTTCATGCAAGGAACTTGTGGTTCCATCATTTATTCTGCAAATGTTAACAGGAGTGAGGTCAAAATGAGAAAACCTTTAGAGAAAGGTGAAATTTCAGAGTCATTGAATATCTGCCCTTTACAGGTGATCTTTCCCTTGGAATGTTCAATTCAAATGTTAGTGAAATTTAAAAGCATGAGCGACTTCTCATTTATATTCCCATCAAACGATTCTCCTTTCATCTTTAGACAACTCTTTCTAAAATAAAGTTTTCTCTTAGCTTGAACTGAAACTTGTCTACCTATAAATTATATCTCTCCTACTCCTCCTATACCCCAATAAAACAAACAAAAATACCTGGGACCACAAATAACAAGACTGCAAAATTACATTCTCTTCCACAGCTTTGCATGTATTTCTAAAACCGGCATCCCATCTACTATTCTCTTCTTCATGACATAAAATTACATATAGCATTATATAAAATTGACTCAAAGGGTGGCTGGTTAGCACAGTTGGTTAGCACGGAGGCTTTTAACAACAAGGTTGCCGGTTCAATCCCCACATGGGCCACTGTGAGCTGCACCCTCCACAGCTAGATTGAACCAACTACTTGACTTGGAGCTGATGGGTCCTGGAAAAACACACTTAAAATAAATAAAAGTTAAAGAAAAAAAAAATCTATTAAAAAAAACAAAAAACTTGACTCAATATGTACCTGTCTGAATGGTAGGTCTCCACTCCCATTATCTTTTCACACAGCAATGAAGATAAGCCAGATTCAAATTTTTACTATTGCACAATTAACTTCAAAAAGACAATTCTGTTCAACAAAATTAAGTATCTGTATAAAACTGCTTATCAGGGTCATGATTTCATCAGAGTTAAAAAGATAAAATATTTAGTCCTATTTTCCACTACTTTACGTAGAACTCCATTAAGATTTACATAAAATCCAAACACAAAAGGAATTATTTGGTAAAGTCCTCAAAGTAGATTTTATTTATACATTTCTTCAAATGATTGTGGAATTTTTTAAAAATCCCTCCCAAATTTGACAATTTAGGGATAGTGATAGGAACCAGGGATCTTTGAAGAAAGAAAATACAAATAAATTGGTGCTTTGGTAGCTCACTGAGCTAACACCAAGAAGCCAATTTATCCTATAATCTTAAAGAATCTTATATGTGGGTATGTTTGAATTGGCCCTCTGAGAATTGTTCAAATAAAGGAAACATGGAAAAGAGATTGGTTTCCAAAATGTGCAGTCTTTGAAAATAAATTTCAGAAATGCATGTTTGTAAAGATCTACAAAGCTTGGTACAGTGTTTATATTGAAAGAGAACCAATAACCCATTGACTTTAAAACTCAAAATGATCTAAGAAATACTTTAAATGGCAAGGCATTAGTGACATTATCTCCAAAGCATTCAATTTAAAAGAAATTTGATAAAACTGTTCTCACCCTTATGAAAAGACCTAATCCCTTTCTAAAACAAAAACAAGAGAAAAAACACTGTACAATTCACTGGTAAATTAAGATTTCTGAGGTTATAAGGAATGGGGCCAAAACAAGTCACACTCAAAAAGGGACGGTTAACACAAGAAATGTGCTATAAGTAAAGTGCATGAAAGGAAGCCTGCTCAGCTAAATGAAGTAGACAAATGTCAGAAGTCAAGGGTCATTCGCCAGAGCGGCAGCAGGCTCGAAAACCACACTGCAAATTCTGGCATCCACTGGCGGTATCAGCATGAGGACCTGTGTAAAAACAGAAAAGTGTGAAAGGAGGAATTTCTTAAGGATCACATAAAAATAATCTTGCTTATGAAAGAGATAAAACATTGATTTTTTTTTTACTACCAATGAATTTATAACATAGAAGTAAAATCTCACAATGCGTGTATAAAAAATCATTCAAACACAAAAACTGCCGATAGCTTGACTTTAACTAATGTATCATTCATAATCCAAAAGCTAAATGAAAGAAGAAGGGAAATAATATTTTGGCAATCATCTTATAAAATAAAAATCTAAGAAGAAAAAGAGTTAACCCACAAGCAAGACTGTCAAGTTAACTTAACAGATTTCTTATACTCTGAACGTCCTTTCTAGAAATATAATTAAGGCAAAAACAGCATTATCTGTAATAGATCAGCTAAAGAATCCAATACTGAGTAATTACAATAAACACTACATTCAAAATTAAAAAAATTAAAAAACTATATAGACTTAACATGTTTGTCATATTTTAATCTAACATCTGCAGCAAAAATAAATCATATGGTAGGGTTAAGTGAAATTATTTTCCAGAATCAAGCATATAATGAATGATTAACTAAATAAACATATCTAAGACATAATAAAAATTGTGATTCAACTACAAAATAGAGTAATAACACTCTGGAGTAACTGACATTTTAACCCTGTCATATTATGCTACCCAGATACTACATAAAAGATCATTAGGGATCATAGCTGAGAATTAGAAAATGTCAAAAAGGAGATACTATGGCACATATTCAAATATTAAGTACTTTGAATTAATCATAGTTTTCATAAAGGCCGGCAAATATGGAAAAGGATGTTTTAACCGCAATGAAGACTTTCAGTATGTCTGTACCAGGAACAAATGAAGAGCAGTTAAGTAGTTATTACTCATCAATAAGAACCAAAATACTTCCAATTGTGATATGTAAAAATCATACAAAGAGTACATAGAAGGTGGTTTAATAAAACTACTATGTAGACTATGTCTAATAGGTTATAACTGAAAAATCACAGTACTCTGGATATCTAGTTTAACTCAGAAACATAATTTTAAATTAGCTGTTTTGTTTTTTAAATAGCAATCCATTGCAAAAGAAAGCCACTATGCTAACATCAACCTAAGAAAATAACTACTTGCAATTGAACACCCAGAACACACTTATTTCCCAAATTTAACTTTTCCTTGTATCCCCGAAATAGCATATACAAAATACAAAGGACAAACTTCTTGGGATATACAAGCAAAGAAGTATAACGTTCATATATTTCAGTACGGAAATGATAACATATCTTTAAGAAAAGAAACGAATGAACTTTACAAGCACATGTGGACCTGCAACAGCTTATTTCATTTATTTTCAAGTACTTCTGTTTAACTCTAAAACTGATGTGATGCCTGGGATGTGGGGAACAGGTATGATGATGGTATATGAGAGAAGAAGGGCCACAGGTTTACAGCTGCTGAAGCCAATGATACACAAGAATTCATTATATTATTCCATGTTTACGTTTAATTTTTTCCACAGTAAAGTCTAAAATTATTTCAAACATAAAACTGAATTACCACAAGCCCATTTTTCATTTAATCAAAATTAAAATCTGTTACATTTTTAAAATGAGAAGTTGAATGTGTCAAATATTTAAAATTCACAAAGTAGCATTTCTGGTAAGATTATTTTCCTTTAAAATAAGCCATAAGGTTAACCATCTTAACCAAAGTCAAAATACAATGTCTTAGTACATATTATCCTATTTACTAGAAATGCCCTCATACGGAATCCTATGGTTTGAAACTCTTCTCTCACTGTTAACTTTTGACCAGGTTTGCCCTTTGAATATATTTTCAGCTTTTATTATTTTCAACCCACCCAACTCTTCGTGCTGCCCCTTCCTGTCTCACCTCACCGCTGACACATTGGTCACTGCTTTGCCTCCCAATCACCCATCGGCTTTCTTCAAGACCCAATCCCCTGCTTCACTACCCTCACCCTGCCCTCACACTTAGTTCCTGTGGTTTTTGCAAAAATGTATCTGATTATTATTTTCTCAGTATGTAATTCTATCCACATATTTTAAAAAGGAGAAATAAGAGAAAACAGACATGGAGACTTTCATATAATTTTCCAAACTAAAACTTCCTAAAATACTTCCAAATGTCTGTTGCTATTTTTGAAAAGGACAGAAAGGTAAAGAAGAAACGTTATACTGAATTCAACAGTGGCCTAGGAAAATAATCATAAACGATGACTGAAAGTAATGGAAAGTGAGGTATGCTACTGCTTTTCAAGGGAGAAAATAAAAGGGAGCCTTCAAAGGAGACAACTGGATTAAGGAAGCTATTCTAGAGATTCCTGTCTTTCCAAATACCACACAGCTTCTCACCATCTGCCCCAAAAGACAGGCCCAGCACCCTCAGTCTCCACCAGGCCACCTGGGTCACTCTTTGCTCTCAAAGGCTAAGGGATGATAGTAGGCTTAATAGGGGAAGATAAATGTAGAAATAAGTAGGTGTCCTATATTAGGTAGAAAGTAACCCAATATTGCTATCTGCCAGCTTCTCCTTATTCATCACAAAGTTCTCACTCACATTGGTATAAAATGTGGCAACCTGCCTCAAATATGCACTAGAATATCTGCGTTTCAATGGGGTCCTACGTATATAAATAAATAGAGGGAATTAATATATCAGTGCTTTCACATGTGAAAGTAGGATCTACCTAGAGAAGCCTAAGGGTACTTCAACAATAACTATAATAGTAACTACCGCAAAACTACAATGTCATCATAAGGTCAATGACAGCGCAGGTGTCTGACCTAATAATCTATGAAAGTGATGTCATCCATGAAGAGATTTTATGCTGTTGAAGGCCTGGGGCAAAGAAAAAACAAAAACAATCACTGTCTTTAACTTAGGTTAGTGTCATATTGTAGAAAACGGGAGGACAGCAATTTCCAAGCATGGAAATCATAAGCAATATTAACAGTAAGATCTTTAAACATCACTGAAGGACTGTTCAGGAAAGGGAATAAATGGACAACAGAAAAAGTGAGGCAACACTGAAAAGAAATACCTATAACTAAGATATGATATGTTGCCAAGTATCTCAAGGAGACAGCTGGGCTTCCACAGACACTGACAATTCAAAAGGTAGCTCCCTTAAATATTTAATTTGTCACCAGCAAATGTCTGTCTCCATACAAGATAGAAAACTCAAATGATTATAATATATGATTACATGATGGCTAAATTACATTAAAGAATAATGAAAAAAATAGGAAAATAAAATTTGCAATAAATTTTAATCATTAAATTCTTTAAATGCATGGCAAAGAATAAATTTTATTAAAAAGCATTTTTTAAATATTCAGAAAGAACTATGCTGGTTATAGTTATTTTCCCACATTTTTATTATTGAATGATTTGTTTTTCCTGGATATTAAGCATATTACTTATGCTGTATATCTGCACTTACCTTCACTTACCTTTAATTCCTCTTTAACTTAAATTAAAAACATAAGAGAGCAAATCATCTCAGACTGTGTCACCTTCAGAACTATGAGCTAATCTATCTTAATTCATAAATTATACATATATTGAAACGCAAATCAGTATAAAGTTTATTTGCTATCATTGTTCAAATGTACTTCAGAGACCTAAAACTATGCAATTTCATGTAATACTTCTTAAATGACAATTTTTAAAATTTTTATATTTAAATCTTAACTTTATCAACCAAATAAATTTAAATGTCATGAAGAATCATTCAGAAGAATCAAAATGACATGTTATGTCAATGTTTAGTACAGTGTCTTCCTCACAATAGATACTGTTTAAATATCTGATTACTAAATTATTGTCTCCAAAATCTTTGCTAGTGCTTGGGAAACAGATCGTTCTGCTTTACTTATCACTTATTATTTAGATAATGAATATTGTTTATTAGTATTTACTTCTTTTAATTAGTAACCTGGTACTTAGAACTCCTTTTGCCAAAAAAAAAAAAAAAAAACATTTTTAGTTAAATGTTACTGTCAAATATTTAAAATATAATTTGTTA
The DNA here is from genome assembly GCF_004115265.2 of Rhinolophus ferrumequinum. NCBI lineage: Eukaryota > Metazoa > Chordata > Mammalia > Chiroptera > Rhinolophidae > Rhinolophus > Rhinolophus ferrumequinum. The sequence continues at coordinate 78,720,740 of NC_046288.1, read as the reverse complement.
CCTAAATATCCTCTCTATTATTCTAAGACCATGCATAAAGCATATTAACTACTTTCAAAAATAATAAAAAGGGCCCCCCCCTAAGCAGTTACTCAATATTTACTGTACAAGTTGAGTTGTAGTGAAAGATACTGGATCAATCGTGTCATCTTGCAAAACTGGATGCAGTGCAACTTTATTCTAACACTTTCTAGGTTGTCCATATGTCCTTTTAAGGAAAAGATTGTATCAGAGCATTGCTTTAAGAGCAAGTGGCTGGAACTCTGGAACACAAGTTAATATGACAAGTCACCTTTGTAAACTTTAAAGAATTTCCATTTCCCCCAAATGATGCCTTAAGAAGCTGTAAAAGGAGACTTAATATTGGATTATACAAACACTGTCAATTTCCTTCCAAATTTTTCAAAGTCACGTATCTTCACCAAAATTCACTTATTGAAAATTACCACTCACTTAACACACACACACACACAACAAAACAAAACAAAGAAAACTGACATTCAACAAAAGGAATGTAGCAGCTCTTTTGGAACACTTTTAAAATTTATATATTTAAAACTGGTTAAAATCAAAGGAATTCTAACATCCTAACAAAGTGCAAAAGATTTTAAGTATTTAATTTTATCCTATCATCTCAATTATTTCAAAATTTGAAAAATTATAGACACAAAGTAAGTAGGCAGATCATTAAAATGAACTGACACCAATCTCCCTCACCCCGTAACATCTATATACCCCAAAATAATATAACAAATTAGGTTGTGAAATTTATAACCCAGGCTGAAATCAATGTGGACAATTCAAGTGCAACAACTGAATTTTCTTATTTTCTTATAAAAATAATTGCTTACTGATTCCTTTTCACAATATGGCCTATTCCTAAGCCTAAGAAGTACATATAACACTGTACCAACAATGACATGACAGTACATTTAAAAAACGAGTCCCCTTCTCAAACTTGCTGCATCCACACAAGAAGCAAGTGCCTCACTAGCGATCACAATTTGTTTTGGTACACTGAGCAGGTTGCAACTACAATTTTAGACATTCATTTCACCATTCCTATTATACACTAAAAGCAACAAAGAGCAAAGAAATGCTCCAACTTCATGTTGCTATTTTGAGAACAGGGAAGGTCATGTCCTGCATTACCAATGTGATTCCAGAAATAAGAGAGCTGCTAGCTCCTGTCTCTTCATATATATTTTAAGGAAAATCTAATCTCTAATAGCAGATTTGCTAACTTCTCTACCTACTAGTATGTCATTAAAGAGGCCATTCCTTTAGTCTTCCTGGCTCCTGTCCACACTCCATTCCACCTAAGAGAAACTCAGTTGATCCTCCCGTCATCTTAAGATGAAGTGGGCTCTCAAAAACAACAGTGTATGCTGTAAAAAGACAGGTGCGTAGTAGACTCTGAACCATCTACATTGTTTTTTCCAGTTATAAATACAGAAGACTGACTTGCTTACTGATAACTGAGAAGGAGCTTTTTATGCTTCTGGGCATTTCAGTCTCTACCAGTAACTATCAAATGCTGAATATACTTCGCAAAAGCATAATGAATAGGCCCACTGAAGGGTAAGGATAGCCTTAAAAACAAAAACAAAACAAAATAAAAATCAAGAAATGTTTACCCGGTGGTTGTTACAAGTATGTTTAGGAATCAATCTTCCAAGTCCCATAGGGATTTCAGTCAGGTCTAAAGGACCTCACCTCCTCCCAACACCACACTCACCACTTTCCTCAATCTCCCATGATTTATTTGGAAGCAAGGATCCCCCAGGAGTTCATATTACCAAAGTCCTCCTTCTTCTACTGCATTTTATAAAGCTGTCCTACAAGAAATCATCCCTAAGAAATCTATGTATCTAGCATATGAATACCTCTAAATTTTTAATGAGTGCTGAATCCTTCTAGAGGACTTTCCCAAAACTTTGTGAGAATTTTAGTATTTCTACAACAACCTGCCATTTTCAAATGACTAAACTATTACATATCTGAGAACTCTGGCAGAATAGATATTTGAAATATGTGCCGCCACCCCTGCCCCCCAAAAAAGTACCTTTGGAGAAGCTCATTAATGAAAACCTATGTGATTTTTTAATTGTATCAAATATAAAGGACTAAAAACGTTTGATAATTACAAATCTAGAAACCCTAAGAAGTATCAGAATTGTCAAAATGTTTAAAATAAATTTCTTCAAAAGCATCTCACTGTTAAAAGGCATTACCGTTAATGTTGTCACAGTAGTAAAAGAATTCATCATTTAGAGAAGGACACGCTGAAACCAAATCCTGCAGGCCTGCACCGGTTACAGTAAGACAACCAGAGAGATTAAGGTGCTCCAAATAAGGCAGCCCTCCTCCCAGAGTCAAAACCCTGTAAGAAAAGCAATGCAACAATTAGGATATATTAACCTATGAAAATGTATGTATTCCCATGGCCCAATGGACCATTAGTAACAGACCTTTCAATTTGGTAATGAGAACATTTTAAGAATTTCTATAAAACATGGTAACTAACCTCATCTTAGGCAAGAATACATTTAACTGAGAAAACTTTCTACATTTTCCTAAAGACATGCAATAAACAATTTCATGAAACTTTTTTTTTATAAGAAGATTACAGTAACTCAATTTTAGAGGAAAGAAGTCCTAAAGCCTGGAATTATAATCTTCATTCTCCTACCAGACTGCCTGAGTAAAAATTGTCAAGAAAATTACTGACCAGTTTGGCAGTTCCTCAAAGAGTTACAGTTATTAATATTTGACTCAACAATTACTTCCTTAGGTATATACCCAAGAGAACTGAAAACATATATTTACATAAAACTTGCAAACAAATGTTCACAGTAGCATTATTCATAATAGTGAAAAACTGGAAACAACCCAATGTCCATTAATTAATGAATAGACAAACGACATATATAATAGCTATCTATAAAATGAAATGTAATGCAGTCATCAAGTACTGATATATGCTACAGCATGGATGAATCTTGAAAACATGCTAACTGAAAAAAGCCAGACACAAAAGGTCACATACTGTACCATTCCATTTATAAGAAACGTCCAAAATAGACAGAATCAGCATAGAGACAGAGAGTAGATTAGCGGTTGCCCGGGGCTGGAAGCAAAGAGGAATACAGAGTGCCTACTAGTGAGTCTCGGGTTTCCTTCAGTATGATGAACATGTTTCTGAATCTGACAGTGGTAATGGTTGCCAACCTTGTAAATATCCTAAAACCACTGATCTGTACAGTTTAAAAAGATGAATTGAACGGAATGTGAATTATATTTCAATAAAAATGAAAACCTAATGGCATATCCTAGAAGAATAAAAACAACATTTATATAAATAGGATAAAATGAGAAGTTGGCTAAAATGACAATGGGAGAGCTGAAAAATATCAAGAACAAAACTGAAAATATCAATTTTCTGTACAATGATGTTTAAAGCAGTACCACAACAGCAAAAATTGGGAAAACTGGAAACAATACAATCTTGAAAGGGATTATGTCAAGAAACTAACAGTACAATAAACTTAGTAAAAAAGTCACTAACATGGTTATACAGACACATGGAAATTAGAAAGTAAAGGTAAACAAAAGCATGTAAACTATTAATTGAGATTAGACAAAGTTACAGAAATATTTATATATTCAGTGAGGGACATTGAATGGTAAAGATGATGTTTTAAAGTTTTGTAACTGCATGTGTCTAAGAGAAAACTGATCTATTAAAAACAGCTTATCAAAACCCCAATACCCATAGGAGATTTAAATGCAAATTTCCCCTTATATTTTGACTGAAAATAACTGATTTTTTTTTTTTTAAGTCATAGATTTCCCCAATCCATCCCTACAGTTTAAATTAACAACAGTGACAATTCAGAACCTCAGTGGCTTGACTGGGCCACAGCAGTTAAGAGACAGCAGACTTCAAAGGAAGATAATACAGGATTTAAAGATTACTAATTCTATTTTTCCTATAAAGTTGAATAGCTCATAATAAAAAAAATAAAAAAGCTTTTAAAAAGTGGTCTAAAAGATCTCAGAAGGTATCTCAATATAGAGATTGCTTTCTTGTTCTAAAACTTAATTTTTCAGCACACTGAGGACGGACTACATAGAATATAAAATTTCGTATCACAAATATACTTGAGTAAACCATTTGTGCACTCACTGGTCTCACTGAGCTGAGTGGAAAATCAAACTAAATAAGCAATTATAATACCATATAATGCTCTTCTTGGTACATAAAGAAGAGGCAGGGGGTCACAAAAGGTTTTCCATAAGAAATGACAATTAAACCGTGAGAGAGAGAAACAAACAGAAGTTAGCCATTAAATGTAGGTACGTTACAGATAGAGAGCAAATGCAAGTGTCTGAAGAGAAAAAATGGTACCTTGGAGAAAACAGCTGAGTATGGCTACTGAAGGGGGGGGGGGAGTGTGTGTGTGTGTGTGTGTGTGTGTGTGTGTGTGTTGTTTCCTGTTGTCTTTTTTTTGGCAGAGGTGAGGATGTAAGGAAGTAAAAAATAGAGATTTAAGGAAAGTACAAGAGACAAACTACAGAGGGCCGAGGGCCAAGAATTTAGACTCTAACCCAAGGGCAGTAGGACTCATTAATAGGTTATCACCAATGCCCGAGTATGTCAGGCACAGGCCTAAACAATAAAATGCAAGATTAATAAAATACAGGTTCTGCCCTCAACAACAGAAAGAAACATTTAAACAAAGCATTAACAATTCATGTCAAAGGAAAGAAAAATGTAATAGAAATGTATATGTTATAGAAATAATGTAGACCAGGAAGTGACTCAAAAGTAATAATCTTTAGAACAGAACAAAATCCAGAATTCAACAATGTATAATTCACATTATCTGGTATCAAATAAAAAACTACTAGACATTCTAAGAATCAGGGAAAAAAAAAATCAATCAATAGGAACAGACCAATAAATAATAAAGATGATGGAGAATTAGACAAAGCCTTTTAAAACAGCTTTTATATTTTAAATATGCTGAAGGAATTAAATATGTATCTAAATATGAGAAACTGAAACATATATTTATATATTTTCTGTATTTTTTATATGTATATTATGATATATTTTATATATTTACATGTGTGTATGTGTATATACAGGGGAAGTGAGCACAACTGTACCAAATGGAACGTCTAGAAATAAAGAACACAATATCTGAAATGAAAAGTACACTGAAATGAGATTAGCATTGATTAAACATTGTAAAAATGGTAAGTGGACTTGAAGGCACAACCAGCATAGCCAAAATAAAGCACCAAAACGAAAAATAACAAAAACAATAAGAAAAAAACACTGGTGAGATATATTGAATTGTGTCCTCTCCACCCAAAAGACATGTTGAAGCCTAACACTCAGTATCTATACATGCGACTTTGTTTGGAAATACTGTTCTGTAAATTTAATCAGGTGAAGATCAGGTCATTAGGGTGGGCCTTAATTCAATATGACTGGTATCCTTATAAGAGGGAAATTTCTCTCTCTCTCTCTCTCTCTCTCTCTCTCTCTCTCTCTCTCTCTCTCTCTCTCTCTCTCTCTCTCATACACACACACACACACACACACACACACACACACACACACACACGGAGAATGCCAAGTGAAGAGGTACAGACACAGGAGGAAGATGGCCATGTGAAGATGGAGGCAGAGACCAGAATTATGCTGCCACAAGCCAAAGCAACACTTGGGTCTACCACAAGTTGAAAGAACTGAGGAAGGATCCTCCCTTAGAGGTTTTAGATGGACCATAGTTTGACCAACAACTTGATTTTGGAACTCCAGAACTGTGAGAGAATAAATTTCTAGCATTTTAACCACCCAATTTGTGGTACTCTGTTATGACAGTCCAAGAAACCAATACAGTGGTACCTCGGTTTTCGAACGTAATCCGTTTCAGAAGACCGTTCAAGCTCTGAAACATTTGAAAACCGAGGCATGGTTTCCCCATAGAAAATAATACAAAATGGATTAATCCATTCCAGATCTTTAAAATCAATCCTTAAAACTGCAAACTTGGCATGAGTTTTACTATCTAATGATACCATAGATCCATAAAATTTACGGCATTCGTAAACCAAAATGTTCATCAACAGAGACGTTCGAAAACCGAGATACCACTGTACACTAAAGCATAAGTAAGTCCTTAGCAATAATTGCTTTAAATGTAAATCAATCATACTCTCCTATTAAAAGGCAGAGATTAGCAAACTTGATCTAAAAAGCATGATCCATCTATTATATATACTGTTTATAAGAGACCTCACTTTAGATGCAAAGACACAAAGAAGCTAAATGCAAAAGCATGAAAAAACATAGTCCATACGAAAAGTAAACGAGAGCCAGAGTAGCTATACTATTGTCAAACAAGAGACTTTAAAAAAGTTTCCAAGAGACAAAGAAGGATATTATATATTGATAAAAGTTTCACTACATCAAGAAGATAAAACAATTATAAACATATACACACCTAACAGCAGAGCCCCAAAATACATGAAGCAGAAGTTGAGAGAACCGAAGGGAAAAATAGAAAGTTACACAAAAATAATTGGAAATTTCAATACCCATAGACCTTGAACAACATTATAAACAAATTAGACCTAATATACATATATAGAACACTTCATCAAAGAAAACAGAAAGCACATTCTATTTATCTAAGACCATGTTAAGCCACAAAACAAGCTTTAATAAATTAAAAAAGTTGAACTCATACAAAGTATATTTTATGTTCACAATGGGACCAAAATACAAGTCAGTAACAGAAAGAAAACTGAAAACTTCCTAATATGTGTAAGTTAAACAGTATACTATAAAACAATCAATGGGCCAAACACACACACATACACACACACACACACACACAGAATAAAAACAAAAACAACATGCAAAAGCTGCTGGGATGCAACAAAAGTAAGGCCTAGAGCAAAATTTACTGTTGTAAATATGAACATCAAAAAAGATCTTAAATCAATAACCTAACTGAACACCTTAACAAGTTAGAAAAAAAGCAAACTAAACCAAAAGGTGGCAGAAGGAAAGAAAAAATAAGAACTAGAGCAGAGATTTTTTTCTAAATAGAGAATACAAAAATAATAGAGAAATATCAACGAGATCAAAAGTTGGTTCTTTGAAAAGGTCAACAATATTGATAAGCATTTAGCTAAACGAAGAAAAAAAGAAAGAGGACTCAAATTATCAAAGTCAGAAACAGAAGTTGGGACATTACTACCAATTTTAAAGAAACATAAAGGATTATAAAATAGCTCCGTGGACACTTGTATGCCAACAAATTGTATAACCTGGATGAAATGGTCAAATTCCCTAGAGACACAAGTATCAAAACTGACTCAAGGAAAAAACAGAAAATCAGAATAAACCTGTAACAAGTAAGGAGACTGAATTAGTCATCAAAAACCTTCCAACTAAGAAGCTTAAATCAGATGGCTTCACTGGTGAATTCTACTAAACATTTAAAGGAGAATTAACAGCAATTCTTCTCAAACTCTTCCAAAACACTAAAGAGGTAGAAGACTTCCTACTCATTCTGTGAGGCCAGTATTACCCTGATACTAAAGCCACAAGAAAAAGAAACTACAGGCCAAATGTCCCTTGTAAATACAGATGCAAAAATCGTCAACAAATGCTAGCAAACTGAATCTAAGAGCACACTAAAAGGATTATACACCATGACCAAGTGGATTTTATCCCAGGAATGCAAGGGTGGTTCAACATATGAAGATCAATCAACTTAACGCACCATAAAACACCATGTTAATAGAATGATGGGGAAAAAAAAAACCACACGATCATCTCAATTGATGCAGAAAAAGCGTTTGACAAAATCAAACACCCTTTCATGATAAAAACACTCAGCAAACTAGAAAAGAACTTCCTCAACATCACAGAGGCCATATATGGAAAACCCACAGTTAACATACTCAGTGGTCAAAGACAGAAAGCTTCTCCCCTGAGATTAGAAATAACAAGATAAAGATGCTCACTAAGAATGCTTCCATTGAACATAGCACTGGGATGTTCTAGCTGGAGCAACTGAACTAGGAAAACAAACAAACAAATAACATCCAGATTGAAAAGGTAGAAGTAAAATTATCTTTGTGTATGACATGATCTTGTATGTAGAAAACTCTATAAAGAATTCACAAAGACATCCGTTAATAAACAAATTCTATAAAGTAGCAGGATACAAAATCAACATGCAAAAATCAGTTCTATTTCTATACACTAGCAATGAACAATCTGAAAGAAAGTTTAGAAAACAATTCTACTTAAATAACATAAAAAAGATTAAAACACTTAAGAATTAATTTAACCAAGGCAAAAGACTTATACACTGAAAACTACAAAACATTGCTAAAGAAATTAAAGAAGAAATGAAAACAAGGGTTCAAATACGTGCATTCCAATTCATAGTAGCATTATTCAAAACAGATAAAAGGTAGCAACAAACCAAGTGTCCATCAATGATGACATCAATGTAATGGATAAACAAAATGTGGTATATAAATACAGTAGAATATTCAGCTATAAAAAGAAATGAAATTCTGATACATACTACAACATGGATGAACCTTGAATACCTTATGTTAAGTGAAATGAAGTAAGCCAGACGAGGACATTATATGTCTCCACTTATATGATGTTATCTATTATGTACAATGCAAATACATAGAGACAGAAAGTAAAATAGAAGTTACCAGACTCTGGGAGATATGGGAGAATAAGGAATTATAGCTTGATAGTTACCGAGTTTCTGTTTCAAGTGATAAAAAAGTTATGTAAATAGTGATGAAGGTTATACAACATTGTGAATATACTTAATGCCAGAGTTGTATACTTAAAAATGGTTAAAATAGTAACCTTTATGATATGAATATTTTACCACCATTTTTTAAAGATGCATTCATATCCTGAGGCAAACACTATATAAATGAGTACTAGTAAATAGTGCATAAAAATAGATACTAAAAAGTAACTGACAAATCCAAAAGACGTCAGGAAGAGACAAAACAAGAATAAAGAAAAGATGAAACAAAGGGAAAGCAGACAGCAAGATGATAAGCATAAATCTAACCATATCAATAATTACATTAAATGCAAATGGTCTAAACAGATCAATTAAATAACAATGTTCGACTGGATAAAAAAGTAAGACCCAACTAAACTACCATGTTTCCCCAAAAATAATATCTAACCAGAAAATAAGCCCTAGCATGACTTTTCAGGATGCTCGGAATACAAAATAAGCCCCAATGAGTCTTTTGGAGCAAAAATTAACATAAGACTCAGTCTTATTTTCGGGGAAATACAGTATATATGCTGTCCGCAAAAAATTAAAGAGCAGTTGACTTGGATTCAAGGAGAGAAAGAATACTTTGTACCAAAACAATACTGGCAATGTGAGGGGCCAAAGAAGGTTGAGAATTTACATTAATAGGCTATCTTTATTCAATGACAGCCAAGATTTATTTATTTCATTTCTACGAAAACCTTAAAATGTTACATTAAGACTGCACACAACACTATCTATTCCTTATGGCTTTGATTTAGTTTGAAACTTTGATTTTCAACGTACATTTGTAAGTTAATGTTTTTAACAAGCCCCATACAACCAACTTGCCAAACTGGTGCTATTTATCCCTGAATAAAACATAATGACTAATACAAAAGGATACACTGAATGCTCCCACTACCACGTCTGTTCCCTTAAGTTAAGCTTTTCTGATTCTGTAAGTTGAGTTGAATTCTTGCATGAACTGTATTTGTTCTCTAACTTACTGACATCAATTGTTCTCAGTGTTGTAACTGGTTAATTGAAATACTTTTAAAACCAACATAATGAATGCAAAAAAGTTTTTTCTAAATATTAAATTTGTATTTTCTGTTTCCTTAGTTTCTTTCCCAGGAAATGCACACAAAATTTACTCTCTAACTTCATTCCAATCTCTACTCAAAAAATGCTTTCTTTCAAGGCCTTTCCTGTCCATCAAATATGAAGAAGCATTCTCAGTATTCTCTATCTTGTAATCCTACCATACTTTTCTTCAGAACATGCAGCTTGATGTTATATGTTTATTGTCTATTTCTACCATTAGATTATAAACTCTGTGAAAGCAGAAAATCTCTTATACTCTGCCTCCCTGGTAATTAGAACAGGGCAAGTCCTATAGTGGGTGCTCAATGAATATCTAAATGATTTAGAAAGAGTCCTTCAAGATAAACTAATTTAAAAAAGACCATTTGATATTATTTGGACTGTTAGATAATCAAAAAAGTCCAAATAATATCAGATAAAATAGTTCCTGTGTGTTCCCTCATCTTCTAAAGGAATTCTGCCCTGAATTCAAACTCTTGTCATAATCTCCCACATTTCCCCATACATATCCTTCACTACAACCAAACTAGAATACCAATTCTCCTTTGAACATTCCCCACTGAGTTCAATTTAATCTGTTAAAGATCTTACGTAAAAGAGGGAGGCATTAGCAAGATGAATTTTCACTGTTTAACCTCATTATTAAAGAGCCCTAGTAAAATTCAAATCCACTACAAAACAAAAAACACATAATCAGTTTCCAAAGGCTCATGTCAAACATAATCAGACAATTACTACACATTGTTAATGCTGAGAACAAGCATAACAAATAACCCAAGAGCAGGTACAACAGTGCTCTGCTGTGTGCTCACGTGATCCCCACTGCTTTGAATGGTTTCTTCTCCCACTGCCACCTATCAAAATCCTTCGTCTGTCTCCAGAGTTCAAAAATTCACACAATGTAATTTATAGATGATGTGATACAGAATTGTACACCTGAAATCTACGTAATTTTACTAACAATAGTCACCCCAATAAATTTAAAAAAATAATAAAAATAAAAAAATAAATTAAAAAAGAAATTCAGTGCCATTTCTTCATTAAATTTTCTGATTGTTTACTGCAATTGGAAGAGAGGTCTCTCTTCTTTGATCCCCCGTCTTTATTCAAATCTCTTAAAGAATGTACACAAATAATATACAACAACAGAATATGATATACATACTTTCTTCCCTAAGTTCTTGAGGGTAAAAGTTCTTAATCTTATTCACCTTTACATCCACTAAAGCACCTCAGAAAATGTGTTGTAGGCATTTGCTAAGTATTTATTAAACTTTTAAATTTATGTTCTTCCATATGTCACAGAGGATTTGAACTGACTCAACTGAGACTTCATGCTGAAGTTATACTGTCCCAATGCTTTCAAGTAGAATAGATCTTCATTAACTCTTTCGTTAAATAAGTCAGCTAAAAGGCATGACCTAGATTCAAATTTTTATGTTCTATTAAAGAATGAGGACATGTCCATTTCCTAATACTCTGCAACTGATGACTTACCTGAGACCATGGTCTGTGATCTGATAACATCCGGACAGACTGAGAAACAGAAGTACACGTCCAGTCTCTTGATCAGGTTTTTCACTCCCAGAGTAAACGAGTAAGTCTTTCTCCCTAAGCAGTCTAGTCCTTGATGCTTTTCTACACAATGCAGAAGACTCTGGGAGTGCTGACATAGTTCTTAGAGCTGCTCCTGTACAACAAAATGAATGACCGCAATATGCAAAGGCTGGAGAAGCACAATGCTGCTGCCAACAGACACTAGTCCTTAGTCCAATGATATCCTTATTGTAACAACCAGAGGAGGAACAACTGAAGTTGGATGCTGTTTCCATTACACACAGACTTTCGACATTTCTGTGTCTCCATTCTACAGCATCTTCAATGTCGGCCAGATCGTCAGCATCCAACATCCACACATAAGGAGAAGGGAAGTTTTCAGAAGAAACAGACTTAGTCCACGTGTGTTCGTTATCTATTTCTTCTCCAATGTCCTTGTTAGTTAAATCATGCAAACAAGCATACTGCTTGGGGGACTGCATGGTAATGTCTTTATTTTTCCATGTAGTCAAAGTAATTTTGCTTGTAGAAGTATTCAAAAGGCCACTCTGATGAGATGTCAGAATTCCAAGAGCTCTAGAAATCTTCTCTAGAGCCACATCTGTGATTTTTTCACATCCAGACAGATCAAGATGCCGAAGACTCTGGCAGCAACCAAGCCAAGACCAACTATAATTAAGAGATAACAAGGCTATCAGTGGATATTGTTCAATTCTTCAAAAGAATCTGACTATATGCAAGTAGATGGAAAATAAAGATTTTAAATTTAATATGATTAATCAATTACTGAACATTTATTGTCAGGCACTATTTTATATGTTAAGAGATCTAAAACACAGTAAGAGTAACTAGGAACTAAGGGTATTGCTAATCTAACAGAAGGGTAGGAAAGGAGAAGACTTTGTTTATTTTACGGTGAAGTAACCAGCAGTGCAAAGGCTGAACACACATGAAAGAGATTATGGAGGACGATCCAGAGGAAACAGCTCTAGGAATTGGTGGAGCATGAGCCTTAGCCAAAGAAGAGCACAGCTCTCCCTCTGAAATGGGAAGAGAGGTGCTAACATAAACGCTAGGGTAAAAAGAGTAAAGTGAGATAGACTAGGAAGGAAACTGGTGGCATCCAAAGAAATAAAATCTGTGAAGAGTGTATCCTGAAGGCGTTACAATTTCAGAATATGAAGCATGAATGTAACAGGGAGCTTTGCCAAATGGTTCTTGTAACCCAACTGAAACTGAAAACTTCTTAAAAACATCAGTGCCAATCTACATGGCTGTACAGCAAGGCTCAAAGGCCTAGACACAGTACAGGATTATAAAGACAACAGGGTGATACAGACTGGAGTTTTGGATCAGTGGGAACCGACGGACACGAGGAAAGGACAGGAGGATGCTATCAAGTTATAGCCATAGTGACTGAGATTTGAAAGTAAAAAATAGTAGTATGATTATGCAAATGAGGGACAATTCTACTGATTCATAGTTAAAAGTCATACTTAAATATTCAAAAATAACTAACCTGTCAAATGCAGAATCTGAAATGTCAGTTTGGGTGAGATCCAGATGCTCCAGATTAGGACAAAGCTCTAAAATCTGCCTAACCTAAGAGAGAAAAAAGTCACTGTGAAGACCTACAGACTTTCAGTTAGACAAGAGACAGATAACTTTTAGTAAATAATATAATCCACCAGTTCTCAAACTTTTGTGCATGTAAAAATGACTTCAAATCTGCATTACCAATATATATTCTGGGCTCAAATCCCAGAGAATCTGCTTTAGTAACTATGAGATGAGACCCAGAAAATTTACATTTTTTAAGGAACACCCAAGGAGATTCTGATGGAGGACATCACAAGGTACATTTTTATAAAACAGAGATTAAATCTCACTTGCCCATCTTACCATGACTCACATATTATAAAGAATCACACAAAACTGGGCTTCATCACTTAACATTTGTAAAACTGAATAAACTATTTAACCTCTCCTAGCGTCTGGACTCTTTTTTATAATGTGTAGACAATGACATCTTTGTACAAAGATTACTGTGAGAATTGAAATGAAATAATATGAAAGTCAGCAGTGTATAGCCTACCCATGGGAAGGAACTTTCATGGGTAAAGTCTTTTTTCCTTAATTAAACTCAGGAATAAGTAAACCAAATTTAGATCATTGCTACTTTTTGTTAATACCCAAACTAGTGCTAATTTATACATACCATTTTGCTGGAAACTGCAGAGCTGTATGCTAATACTAAAGTTTTTACAGAAGTACCAACATATGGCAGAACATTATGAATTAAGCCATGGAGTAAACGCTTTTCCATTTGTGCAATGCTGATAGCAATCGATTCCTCTGCAGACTCTTCTGTAAAATGAATTCAAAAGTCTAAGAACTTGATACACTAATTATAATTAGACTACTAAGGAATCACCAAATCATTAAATATGAAATACTTTTTGCTATCCTTAAACTCCCTTATGTATGCAAAGCAAGTTGAATGGACAAGGTCTCTCTCTCCAGGACTTAATATTTAACAGGTCTGGCAACAATTAAAAAGAGGCAAAAGGGGGAAAAAAAGGTTTTATAATGAGAAGGAAGGTTTTTTTTTCATGTACTTCAAGGTTCAAGGTGATTTTCATATCAAGGTAGGCAGCAGTGGAAAAGAATCAGTAACTCCAGTTTCGGGCACTGAAAACAGTTTTGGGGAAAAAGCTCTGAATTCTTGAAAAATAGTAGGAGTTCTTCAAGAGAATATAGGATATCAAAAGAAAAATAAGCCACAATAAAAGTGTCATTCGTTATTTTACCTGAATAAAAGGGACGCAAAGCCAGAAGAAATTTGAAACAAATTAGCCTGGTCATTATAAATCAAGCAAAGGAAAGTACGTTAGAATTTTTAAGAAGTTAAAAATGAGCATGGCTTTTACTTTTCCCTTAATCACTTCTGTAGAACTTGGATGTTTACAACAGAATGCACTACTGTAACAACAAACACAACAAAAAAACTACAAATTCCAATTTGATATAAGGAAAAAAAACACACTTATACTAAAAAAAATGAACTAGTAATTTGATCACCTTTCTCAGAGTCCTATTGTTATGCTTAGTTGAAGACATAACCTGAATGTCTAAATATAAAAGTTTAACGGAGTAAGTTAAGGAAGTTTCGTTTTAAAAAAAAAAAAGTAGCTAGCAAGAGGAATGTAAGTAGGAAGAATAATTCTGAATTTGTAACTAATGATTCCATGTTTACAAATATTATCTTAAATTCCTCCTTTAGCCAAACATATGTAAATATAGGATAAAAATAACTTTTAGTTAACCCTATTTATTCTAATTTTATCCCCAAATGATTCTTGTTTCTGTGGCCCTCCATATCTAAATATGGATGGTTCACTGTGAAATCTTAAAAAATTTTTAAACATCCTATGAAGAACAATAACTTCTCTGCAAGACTAGTAAAGACAGCTAAGCTGAAAAAGCAAACACAGACGGTAGATCCAAAACTTAGTTTTAGATGCACTAAACAACACTAAACATATTCCTTACCTTAGAAAGGCTTGATCATTATAGCTTTAACCTTTCCCTTTCAATACGAAGGAAACAACAGCCTTCTCTGGCTATCTTCAAGTGTTGAGACACACTAAGTTTAAAACTCAACATGGGTATTATGAACTAATTTTGTAGAATGGATAAATCAACTTCCCTAAAGTGACATCTGAGTAAAGACCTTACCGCCTTGAGGTCTTTGCTCAAATTTCTCTGGGGACCTTAACTAATTACTCTATTTAAAATCGTAACTTCTTTTCTCTCTTTCTGGCACTCTATCCCTTCTTTATAGCACTGACACTACCTAACATAGTATATATTTTGCCCCTGTTTTTGTCTGCCTACCTTCTCCACATTTTAAGCTACACAAGGGCAGAGATTTTTTTCCCCCTATTTTGTTCCTATACCCTCCTTCCCAGAAAGTGGCCTGTCACGGGGTAAACATACCACCAAATCTAAGGGGAATAGACCTCTTTCTTCCTTATATGTATCACCTTCCAAACATTCAAAACTACCACAATGTTGGCACCTTCATTTCATAAAAATAAGCTTGCTTCTAAAGAATAATCTTTATATTATAGTCTTTACTTCCCATATGTTTATTTACTTCCCATATGTTTAGTTTTTTTGCCAGACCAGCTTACTATTTTCAAGTAGGCAACTTATATAAATAAAAATTTCCTACAGGTTCAGTTTTTACAAGTAGAAGAATATCTTATCCACTAATTTTTATTTTTACAATTTCATTATCTTTTAGTAATTATCTCAATAATATCAAACACAAACTTTGTCTTCTTCCTCCATATTCCCAAATAGTATTTTTCTATCCCTCCATTAAAATGCATTTTTCATTATATACTTTGAATTAAGAATCATGTATTCTAACCTCTCACCTATGAATTCTTTAAGGGTAGAACAAAAGTCTGATTTACCCTTGAATTCTCCCACAATGCTTAACGAATGGCTCCACTAGTTTTTATAACCCTTTACCATTTGCAAAGAATTTTCACATATATGACTTCTCAATTCTACACCAAGAGTATGAGGCAAGTGGTACGACTGTTCACAAATGAATGGACAGATTCAACAGCTTCATGCTCCTTCCTGTGCCACAGGTGATTCAGTAAATACTACTGAACTGATCAAATGAAGCGGTTCCTAAAAAAACATTTGTAAACTGGCAAAGCACTATAATGTACATTATTTCAATAAGGAAAACAGCCATCATTTTCTGAGTTTTTAAACTATTTAAATATAAAACCATGGGAAACAACCCTATACACATCTAAAAACTACTTCAAACAGAATACATTTTAAATTTGCTGATTATTGTTTCAAATTTAAAAATAGGCTTTAAAAACAACAGTTTCCTCAGAAAAAATGCAAAATACATAAATTTTAACATCTAAGTACTTGAATGTTAAAATAATATTCATTACTAAAGCACCATGTAATAATTTTAATTCCACACACAGCTTACCAGATTCATCTATATCAGCATCTTCATCCCACTCCTGGAAAGCACGACTTTCATCTTTTCTATTTTTCACCCATTCCTCATCAGGTTCAGTATCAAGTTCAGTTGCAGGGCCACTATACCAGTCACCTACTCAACAAATAAACAAGAGGAACAAAATAAGATTTAGATTGACTACCATTACAAAAACAAACAACAAACAAAAACCTATTTATAATAAAATATCTGCACACAGAAAAATTTGAGCCCTAGATAATGGGCCAGCTATTATAAAATTCCATTATTAAAATTACAATTACATAAGCAAAGAATTCAATTTCAGACACACTAAAAAGAACTATGAAAATAACCATCAATAGTCTTACATGCAATTTTAGAATCACTGAAAACAACCTAACCTTGTCCCCTACTGTGGCTTCCACACTGGCTCCAGCAATACCTCCAATATGATGACAGCTAATAAACAAAGGAAGCAAGACTTTCTGCTGAATAGTGAATTAGTCAGCAATTCAGAAGTAGGTGGGAACAGAGAAGTCAAAGAAAAAGATTAAGGTAAAGCTAAACCACAAATTTAAAGACCCTGAAGAATATACTACAACTAAATTATGTGAAGTGAGAGAGAATGCAGAATTAATTTACTGAACTCCCAGCATTACATTTAAATTAGGGTTTCTGAACCTGGACACTACTGATAGTCCAGGCTGGGTTAGTCCTTGTTGTGGGGGGCTGTCCTGTCCATTTTAGGGTGTTTAGCAGAAACCCTGGCCTCTACACACTGGAGGCCAGTATACCTAATCCCCCAGAAGAGACCAAAAAAAAGTCTCCACACACATTTCAGAGCATCCCGTGAAGGGGGTTTATAAATCAATTCTGTGTGAGAACCACTGGAAACAAATACTATAAATAAATAAAAACCGTTTTTATTGAAACTTTTTAAGCTTTCTGAAACGGGAAGAAGAAAAGATGCATATTAACTTCACAGCTAACTTCACAGAAGTCTAGCACAACCTTATCACATTGATCTTTATATCAACTAGTACTACATTATGTATTAACTCCTAATACTTAATTCTTCATAATTAAAAATATAGCTAAACAGAAAAGTATTTGAAATATTCATATTTGCCTTGTTTGACTTTCACTTAATATTTCATTATCCTACAACTAACAGAAAAAAATTATTCCACATAAAAATAGTTAATTCTAATCATTTGGATCATATTACATCTAAATAGCTTCACTCAAAAAACTATTAAATAGTTAACATCAGCTCATTTTAAAATTGCTACATATGTAAAAAATAAAACTTGGAAAAACAGATTTCTAATTTAATTATGTGAGAAACATGTATTTCCTCGTCAAAGTGACAAATTATAGAAAACTAAGAAAAACTTAATGTGAATTTTGGGTTAATATTCACCTAGAAGAAATTATTTTAATGCAGCGACAAAAAACTATATGCAATACTAGCTGCATTTACCACGACTGCATTTATGTTCATGAAAAGAAAATTTTCTTTAATTGTTTACATATAAAAGTAACTTACCACATGAAATTAATTAGCATGAAATTCTGATTTATAAAATGAAGCATTACTAATCACAAAAAATATGCTAAAAACAAAAACAGATTCAGTTATTTTGAGCCACTATCAAAAGGGAGCCACAATGACGCCTCATCTTTAAATTTTATAATTAATTTATTCTGTATTTTTTAAATATTCAAATAATCTAATCATTTAGAGCTGTTCTGATAACCTATTAATTTTATTTTTAAATTTTTGTTATGGAAAATTCCAAACACAGTCAAAAGTAGGAAGAAATAGCATTAAAACAGTAGTATAATGAATACCCATGTACTAGTCATCTATCTTCACTAATGATCAACATTTTTGCCAGTTATTTTGCATTCCGTAGCCAATTACTTTTCCTATTTAAAAGAAATTGCACACGTCACATAATGCACCCATGAATACTTCAACATTGCTAGCTTTTCACAAACACATACAAAGAACATACTCTGACTATGAAATCTATTTTCAGTCAACGTCTCAGTTTCCCTCCCTAGCCAAGCTTATTAATGATCACTCATCTAAAAAAAGTAGATGGAAATATTTTTAAAACAAACTAAAAGTCCCGTTTACCTACCTCTGGCCCAGTGAACAGGGTAAAGATGTTTCCATAGCGATCCAGTCTTTGCCAGCTGAGACCACTTAGTGCTTACTTGACTGCATCGACATAATTCTTGAGGATTAAGGTAACTGAATATTGACAGCATTACCTCAGGAGGAAGATGGGTTATACCTGTGGATTGTTCTGACACATCCGCTTCTGAAATAAAAAAGAAAACTTTAATATTAAAGGTTGTAAGAGCAAATGCAGTAAGAAATTACAGTCACATTTCTAGAAATAAAATCTAGTACCTAAAGTCCACTTCTTGCGGCCTGCAAGATGTGTAAAGGAAAAAACATGGATTACAGGCAACATGGGGATGCTGAACTTGTTGAGAACTCGTAGGGTTAAACTATCATGGCCCAAATCATATTTCATCAGTGGGAGCAACAATAATGAACACAGAATCAACTTCCTCTTAGAAAGGCGTTACAGAAAAAAACAATACTCACTTTGTAGTATAAGAAGCATCGTTTGAAAAAGGAACCCAACAGGTTATACAGCTTTAAATCAACAAGTGTAGAGCCGGCCAGATTATGAGATCTCCAAGGCATTTTAATGACACACACAAATGTCAACATTTTCCACTCATGCATTATGACTCCTGTCAGTATCTTCCCTATGTCTCCTTTTTGATTTTCACATTTTATGTAAGAGGTCTGTGAAATCTGAATTCTTTAACCTGCAGGTGCCCTAACCTACTTATGTACTATTTATGAGCCAGCTGAAACAATATAATGTAAATATTTCTAATGCTGGTGTACATTTATTGGGAATCTTTTGTCAGCAACTATTGTAGAAAGTAGTCATTAGATGTCTAATTTCCTATAATGTATTACTTAACTAGCAATTTTCTGAAAGAAAAATGCAAATGAGGTTTACCATAAAGAATACAGAATATAAAAGATTCGTCATTAAAGTTCTTTGAAGAATTTGAGGACTTGTATATCTGATTTGCCTTCACAAAGCAACGTGAATATAGAAATGCTATGATCAAATTACTTAATCTAACCCTTTTTAAATGGCAAATATTTAAAAAATAATACAGCTATAATTTGCTTTGAAGGAGTGGGAAAATTAAATGTAATAAATGTGATGCTTTTAAATCCCACGTTATAGTACAATTAAACCAGATACAACAGGTTTTGGCTTGGAGTCTAAGACACAGGTTGAATTTCAGAGTGAAGCATACAAGCTTTATGGATTTAATTATAGCTTAACCTACAAAAACATTTTTGTTTCAACATGCATCTCCCCTACTTTGTTAAATAAAAGTATAAGACAAAAGAACCGATTTCAAAGAATTTTAAGCTATTTTAATCAGATGTGTCATTGCAATTGCCCATCTAGAAGAAGCAAAGGAATTTTTAATAGCCTAAGGATGCCAATTTTCTTTACTGATGTTTTAAAAGGAAAAGCTATCAGAGATAAGTAAGAATAAAAATAAGGAAGTAGTCTATTAAGAAAAAAAGCAGGAATATTTTATTTGCATTTTTCATTTGTTTTCTCAAAATAACTGTACATAGAAAAACCATGCCTTTCATACTTTCTCCCCTGTGAATTACTGCATACAAGAGAATGACACATGGGAAAGGATGGAGTTCAAACTATAAGTATAACTAATTTTGAAAACTGATGAAGAAAACAAAGAAGGATGAAAGTGTTCTGTATGAGTATATGGTAGTTTTCAGTAATTTTGATGGGATTATTATTATTTACATATAAATTCCTTTAAGAAACACTGCACTGCATGTGGCCCATGTATATTACATGTTAAATTATCAGACAACACTAAATTCTAAGATAGAAACTACAATCTTCAATTAAATTTATACTTGAAAATAAATGGCTTAAATTATTTCTCAAAATCTAAAGTCCGTATCAACAAGAAACAAATCGCCTTGGAACTAATAAACCATTTGCTATCTAAACATATGAATCTCACCTTTATCTGACTTTTCATCCACAGAGTATTTAAAAAACTTCTGTCGTTCCTCAGCTTGATTCCAGAGGCTAAGACCTCGAAGGAGTTCAGCGGCATCCTTCTGAGAGCAATGTTGTGCAATCACTTTCTTTTTAATATCCTTTAGCTCTTCATAGGTAAAATATTCCATTAACATGGGCTGAAAAACCTAAATTAAACAAAAAAACAGTCATAAGGAAAGATGCTTATTAGTTAGTTTTGTTTTACTCTACACCTTTTAAATTATCAATGGCTAAAAAGTATAGCATTATGACCATCTATTTCAAAGAGATAAAAATTTTAATTGTTACCACCGAGTTGGTTTATCCAAAAATTATAGAAAAGAGTATCAGCAGAAAGATCCTTCTCTCCATTACTTCTCCGGCTAATGGCAATCCCTAAACAATTTCAAAGCACCGGAACCAGAAGGTCTTCCTGTACAGAGCTTGTCAAACACTCTTAATCATTCTCTTCTGGTTAGACAGTTAGGTCAGTTAACTGCCTTCTGCCATGACAGTAACTGATCTCTACCCAAACAGGGCCTCTAACTCCTCTAAGATGGTACCCAGTGTAATGGAACCATGAAAGTCAGAGCTCTACTGAGACCGCCAACTATTCAATCTTTCCTAGGAGATTTCTTCTTCAAAATAGATGCTCTGTCCAAACTTCCAATTTATAGAATTAGAACCTTTAAAGGTGGAGCCTTCTTATTTCATGGTTCCACAGGTTAAGAAACACTGCTCTACTAACTCACTAGTTTCAATGTTGGTTGCTTATTACAACTTGGGAAGCCTTTCAAATATACCCATATTAATATCTCCCACCTGATTTAACTGGTCTGAAAAGGACTTAAAAGTGGGTTTTTTTGTTGTTTTGTAAGTACCAATCTGATTATAAGGTTGAGAATATACTGTTATATACTGAGAATATACTGTTGAGAATCACTATGATAACTGGTTTACAGCTGAACAAGAATCAAGTTCCTCCTAAAATAGTTTCTCTATTTCTTGCCCTTATTTTATTCCACTTTAGAGAAAGAAGTGAATGGGAAAATATTTTGCTCATCCATTCAGTGATTATCACAATATACGATATTCTGTGTATTAGGCATAAAACTGGTAAGTTGAACACCACCATTTAATTACTAAAATCCTAAAAAAAAAGGAACACTAAAAATTTAAACTTAGCATGAAAATACAGAAAAAGTTTAAAAAATCCTCTAAAGATTTCAAAATGCATTAGGGTGGCATAAAAAGTTTTTAACATTCAATACAATGTCATCTGCATAATAAGAAAATATTTATTGAATAAATGCATTAAATTATTCATTCAATGAAAAACAACCACCTCTCTGAGGGAACAAAATTGTTGGTTTTTTTCCTTCGGTTTTTCCTCATTTCCTAAAATGAACTGGAGGCTTATCTTCCTATGCATTATTTTGAAGAATTAAAAGCAAAATAACATTTTTAAAATTTTATAAATCAAAATTACAAGGAGGAAAAATTATGCTTACCTCCTCTTCTTCTTTCATATGAGGAAGAAAATCTCTTGTAAAAGCCTCCAATCTCTCCTTCAGCTGTTTCGCATAATTTAACTGCTCACATTCATTCTAGAAATAAAAATAATTATATTCTATAACAGTTTTGCTTCATTATTTACATTGTACCTGATCCTAGGAAGTCAATCTAAAATGCAACATAAAACCTTAAAAAAAATAGACAAATAGCAAGTGGTCTCTGTACTTTTCTAAGTATAAAAGACATCCTTAAGACATCTTTTAAAGGAAACTTGAAATCGTTTAGTAATGGGATCTCATACTTTTTTAAAATGCCACTTAAAAAATCCAAAAATAGCAAGTATTTGCTCAAAACTTGTATTGATTTCTAATGCATATATTTATATCATTTCCGTGTGTCAGTTTTCTTAATATATCTCTAGGCAGTCCACAAGAGCCTACTGGACTCTATCATTACAGGATCCCTTTAAGGTCATCTAAGCAATTCAGAATACTTGTTATATTATGCTACAGAAGACCATATATACTTCTAAAGACAAGGTATCAACTTCTAAAGGCAAGAGTTCACGACCTCTTAAAGTAAATCATTCTAAGTCTGGACAGGACTAAAAAGTTCTTCCTCATATAAACTAAGATCACATCTTCCTGTAACTTATCCATCATTTATACATCAGCCCTCTAAACTTGAAATATGTGAAAAATTTAAAAATAATGAAACTTAAAATATGGGAATATTTTATCCCTGCTGAGTCCTTATCTCCTCCTTTTTGAACTAATTTATCGACAGCTTCCCAATATTCTATCCAACATCCCATTTTCTTAAGATTTTACACATTTTCCATAAACATACCCAGTGACTTCCTTTTCCTCTTACATGCTAATTATTATCAAATTTGCTTTTCCAAACCGAATTATTCTTCTGACCTTGAAACCCATCTATACCTCCTCCTATTAATCAACACCCACCTGGGTTGCACAAGCAGTTCAAACCAACCTGTCCATAATGGATCTTTTTATTCCCCAAGCGTCTTTTGTATTCTCTAGATGTAAGGCTCAATTCTCATTTTTATTCCCTTTTCCTTTTCTCCTTTCCGCCTCCCTTTTTATGCAAGCAATACATTGTATCAATTTCATAGGTCCTACATAACTCTCAAGTCTGTCCTCTCCTTTCTATCTCAAGAGTCACTATTTTAGTTCAGATCTTAATCGTTTTATTGAATAGCTAATACGTGAACATAATATAAAGGAGTAGTCAATAAAAAGTAATCTCCCATCATTACTACCCAGTACTCTACCTCACTACCCAATCTCCCATGTCCCCACCAAGAAGCTACTGTATATTTTTCAAGACTATTACAATAATTTTTTATAACAGTCTTCCTACTTGAGGCTTTTCTTTCCCTTCAAGCCATCATCTTCCTTACTGCATAATAGTCTTTCTAGAACATAATTCTGTTAAGTGACAGGTACATGGTGGTTTGACAGAATTAAGTCTATGCTTCACCGAGCCACAAAGCGGATAAACAAACACCAAATATCAAATATCCTATAATATGCAAATATAATTAATAGGAAAATCTGTCTATATCATTATCCTAAACTATACTCAAACATATCCATATGTTGTTATACAATTAAAAATTATCCTGTGTAACCAAACCTGTGCCCTAAAATATGGAAAAAGAAAATGTAATAAACATTTTCGCTAACACAGAACTTTAAAATTAACACAATTCATAAAATTAAAGTGTTTACTCATTCTAAGCAACAATTTTATCTTTAGTCACCAGTAACTGCATTTATTATATCTTTCTTTTAATTAAGAGTTCAGCAAATATTATAAGAAAGTAAAAATTTTATGGTGATTAAAATTTTAACTTCAAAAACAACTTTAAGATTTGGGGACTAGCATTCATTACAGAATTTTACATACAGAAATAAAAAGATTCTCGTCAAACCTGAGTGAGGCTCCACTGAGCCCTCTTCTTAACTAGGTCCAACCTTAAGTTCTTGGCCCACTTCATCCAACTTTTTAAAAAATCATCCTGAGTCAATTTATTTTAAAAAATCCCCCATTCTTGACACCGTTGATATCTATTCACTCTTAAGATCTTATCACCCTGGTCTGCCTTCAAGAAAAATCCTCCAATCAGTCTAGCCTTGATGTTTCCTGTCAGTAATTTTCCTGGCCCCCCACCCTACTCCTTGGCTATAAATCCCCTCTTGCCCTTGTTATATTCAGAGTTGAACCCAATCTCTCTCCCCTACTACAACACCCCACTACAGTAACCCCTTGAATAAAGTCTTCCTTACTATCTTTAACAAGTGTCAAAATATTTTTTTTCTTTAACTAACATATTTACTATAAAATGTTAACAAGTTTTGCCAATGACATATCAGAAGATGACACAAGTTGTGATAGCTAAATACCCATTTTTGCAACTCACCTTAACATTTTTCAGTCCCTTTTCAAAGAGGCTAAGCATCTCAGAGAGTTTGTTATCAGAATGTACGTTATAAATGGTCCGGCTGCGTTGTTGAAGCAAACCAATAATGTATTCGTTTTCAATCTGCTCATGCATTTTGAACTCCTTAAAAGTAGCGTACAGAGACTGTAGAAGAGCACGGAAATCATTGTTGTTGGAAAAGTTGGTTTTAGAAAGCTGAATAAAAATTTAAAAAGAAAGGTATAATAAATACATGTAAATATGCACTAATAAGAAATACTTAAATGCATTCCTGTTCAGTTTATACATAACACCTCCCTTATACATGGTTAAAGTACTTGGTTAAATTTAAAGTTTCTTTAAATAAAAAGGATTAGACCAGAGTCTCTCCAAACATAAAATTTCATTAATCTGTACTTACACTAAATACAGATACTCCAGAGTTATATATAAACGTTAAAATAGTTGTGTAAGGAACAGCATAGGAAATATAATGAATAATAATGTAATAACTTGTAAAAAAAGTTTAGTGTGATAAGTGCTTTTTTGTTTAAAATGTTCTTCACGCTATTACACTACTTTTACAATGTAAATGATTCAAAATATTCAATTATTGTTTGTTTAACATTAATATCAAGATGAGCCTGCTCTATTCATAAAATAATTATAAAATATTGTGCTATTAGAACATTAAACAATTTTAGGAAACTATACTATTTTTTTTTTAAGAAAACTGAGATAAACACTTAGCAGCTTATATTAGAAATCATGGTGGGGGGAAGGAAAGAAATTATGTATTAATACTTTCCTGGGGTGGAGACACTGCAATAAAATACTGTGGAAACCTAGTATATCAGGATATGAAAAAGTAAATGCACTTGAAGGAAAGAAACAAATCAATGAAAATACGAAGAAATATAGACTGTCATTTTTCTTTAATTCTACTATTCAATAAGAGAAAGTGACTATTCTGACATAATTTTAATTTTTCACATTTAATGACATTAAATTCTCATTTTTAAAGCATACATATTATCAACTTGATTCAAGTGAAACGTTCAAAGTACTATTCAAACCCTCCATTACCTCCATTGCCATCTAAAATCTATCTTTAATCATATCAATTCCAGTTTCAAAAGGGAAAATCTGATTAGGTTAGAAACAACAGACAATAAACGGAGAGGGAGAAGCTACTAACACTGTACTTCCTAGACTTGCTTTGTAAACTCTGATCTAGTATTCCTAAAATGGAGCATAGCAGGCTCATGACAAAGCATCAGAAAAGATGACTAGTTCCTAAAGCAAAACGATTCCACTATATACAACAGAATTAACTTCTGTAAAAAGCAGTATGGATTAGGTATTAAGAGTCATTTATAGAAAACCTGACCTAGAGTCAGATTCTCTAAGATCAGATCCAGTTCTACCATTTATTTAGTTGTGTAACCCTAGGTAAATTAATTTTTCTCGCCCAATGTCTTACTTTTTTCTTGGTGTAAAATGGAAATAATAGCAACACCTGTACTTTACATGGTATCTGTGTGATTAAAATGAATTAAATTAGTATTTAATAAATGCTAGCTATCATCATTTTGAAAATTAATCATTCATTTTTATAAATCCATGCATTTTTTTACTCTATCCAAATATTTAATGCAGCTATCATAAGCCAGGCACTGTTTCTGGTACTTGGGATACATCAGAGGGGAAAAAAAAAATGACATCTCTGCCTTTACGTCAGAGCTTACAATGGAGCTTACATTCTAGTGAAGGGAAATAAGACAATGAACAGTAACGACAAACAAGTAAATTATCTAGAAGAGGGATTGGCAAACAGTAAAGGGACAAACAGTAAGTATTTTAAGTTTTGTAATGCATACTGTCTATAGCAACTATTTAATTCATCTATTGTAACACAAATGTCATACAAATGAGTGTGGCTATATTCCAATAAAACTTTATTTATGGACACTGAAATTTGATTTTCATATAATTTTACATTATAAAATAAAATAGTATTCTTTTGATTTTTTCCCCAACTATTTAAAAATGTAAAAACCATTCTTAGCTCCTAAGCTATATAAAAACAACAGGCAGGACCATTTGGTTAAAGTATTGTAGATTTTATCCCAAGAAATGCCACATAAATCACAACAAAATTCTCTAGCGTCTAATTTCAGCAAATAATATCATGTGTTTTTTTATTTTAAAAAAAGTTTAAATGAACAAGCAAAAACAAGAGATAAATCAAAAGAAAGCATTAATGGCTACAGATTTAAAAAAAAAACAAAAGCATGGCAAAAAAGTAAAAAATGCCCTCATGAGTTAATGAAAATAACATCATAAAAGACATGGAGGAAATTTTGCATACATTCTCAGTGGACTACTAGAAAATCTTTCAGATTTAATGACAAGCTAAGGTAAAGCCCAGGTTCATGTGACAGACAGAAAAACAAATCAGATATATAAAAGGACTCTACATTATATGTAGAGTCAATCCAGCATGGTGGTTTAAAGTGCTGACTCTAAAACCAGACTGCTTAGGTGTGAGTCAATCTCCGTCAGCAAGTCATTAAATTGTTCTGTACCAACGGTTTCTTCATCTAAAAATAAGGCTAATAAGGTTAACTACCATGTTTCCCAGAAAAATAAGACCTAACTGGAAAATAAGCCCTAGCATGATTTTTCAGGATGACATCCCCTGAACATAAGCCCTAATGAGTCTTTTGGATCAAACCTTAATATAAGACCCTGTCTTATTTTCGGGGAAACACGGTATAACACAGGGTTCTTGTGAAAATTTAATAAGTTAATATATTTAAAGAACACAAAACATGCATCAGCTTTACTTAGGCTTTTCTGTTATTTCTCTATTAAGCTCAAATAAAACTATCATTAGAAATACTTATACTACCCAAGTTATTCTCCACTTGAAAAGAACAACTGTTTTTAACCTGGTACTAAAGTCAGTAAATTTAGCAGTTAAAAGAATAACTATAGCATATACAATTTAACTTTACGAAATCTATTTACATATATATATATATATATAAATTTTGTTTTCCTCTGCAGTTATTCAAACATACGGATTTGATTGAGGAAAAAAATAAACCTAGACACTAACAATGGGACATACTGAGGCCTATGATATGCTAGGTACTATCGTTAAGTTTTTTTAGATATTATTCTTACAACAATCCTAGAAAGTAGGTATTATAATTTCCATTTTATAGGTGAAAAAAATTTGAGGCTCAGAGAAAATAACTTACCCAAACCAACTAGTTCACAATAAAACAGAGATTAAGTCTCTATGAATCTAAATTCTATGTTCTTTCCACAAGATATAATGTTAGTCCCAATCACAAAACTATCTTTTCAGATAGAACAAAGTAAATTGTCAAAAAGAATGCCAGCTCTAAAGCAATAGTTCTCACAAGGGAGTTGATTTTGCCTCCCAGGAACTAACGGGCAAGATCTGGAGACATATTTGCACGTCACCACAGCAGAAGTGCTACTGACATCTAGTGGGTAAAAGTCAGGGATCAGCTAAAACATCCTACAACGCACAGGACAGCCCCACAACAAAGAATCATCTGGCCAATATGTCGGTATGCTGCAGTTGAGAAATGCTGCTCTAAAGAAGTGTTTTTCAAACATGTTTAACCATGACCATTAGCATGAAATACAGTGCAATCTAGACACACATACATCACAAGCATTTCAAACAAATTTCAGCAAACAATATTTCCCCCTCTAACCTGTGATATACTCTAATATTTACTTTTCCATTTCATTTTTTAATGCTGTTTCTGGTACTTGGGATACATCAGTTGAATGTATCTGACCCACAAAACTGATTTGATGACCCACAATGGGTCACAGGACACACTTTGAAAAAAAAGTTGTACAGAATATAAAGGTTCCTAAGTGACCTATAAACTTGTATACTCTAATGCCTGGCAAATTCAACAAAGAACCTATGTAGAACAGAATACACCTAGTCACCAAATAGTAATAACCCATAACGTGGTATCTCCATATTTTAAAAATTTATAACTGACTTTCTGTCTTACACACTCTACAACCTAAAAATCTTACAGCCTGCTCTGGGTGAACACATAATGCAATATATAGATGATGTATTATAGAATTGTACACTTGAAACCTATGTAGTTTTGTTGACCACAGTCACCCCAATAAATTTTAATTGAAAAACAGAAAAAAAAAACTTACAACCTGGCTTCAAAGTGATTTGAAAAGTTGTGTGTCTCTTAAATACTAGATAATAAATTCAAAAATAGATATGAAAAATAGCATAACAGAACCCAAAAACTATTATTACCCCAAATAAGTTTTTATTTTTTGTCTACTCAGCCAGACAATGCTTTCATTTAACCAAGGGAGATTTACACTCAATGAAGAGACCCAACTATCTCTGGTCAAACTTTACAGACAGAAAAAACTGGGATCCACAGGTAAAATGTTTTGCATAAAATCACAGAGCCAGTAATAAGTAGCAGAACCAATAAGATAATGCAAAAAGACATGGGCTTCAGAAGGGGCAAAATCCTAAGACTGAAATTTAGGCTCCCCTAATCACTAGTTGAGTGAGTTGGCTAAGTTACTCAACCACTTAGTCTGTTTCTTCATCGTTAAAAGAGGGATAATATTTGTCTCACAGGGCTCTCTTGAGGATTAAAAGAAATAACTGTAAGCATGTAGTAAGAACTCATTAAATTCCTTTTCCTTCCTCTCCTAGCTCTCAATTCAATACTCTCCAATAAACCAATCTTCCCAATGCCAGTCAGTAACAGGTTTTACAAGTATGCAGAGAAATAGAAAAGCAAGGGCACATCAAGCGGCTCAGGTGGTTGGAGTGCCGAGCTCCTAACACCGAGGTCGCAGGTTCGATTCCCACATGGGCCAGTGAGCTGCGCCCTCTACAGCTAAGATTGTGAACAACAGCTCTCCCTGGAGCTGGGCTGCGGTGAGTAGCCGGAGCAGCTAGCTGTGTGCTGCCGTGTGCTGCCAGGAGTCGCCGGTGGCCAGCATTAGTGGCCGGCAGCCAGCGTGAGCGGCCGGGGGCTGCTGTGCGCTGTTGTGAGCGGCCAATGGGCGACCGACTGACTGCCTGGGGGTAGGGGGGAGGCAAGGCTCATAACACCAGCGTGGGCCAGGGAGCTGTGTCCTACACAACTAGACAGAAACAACGGCTTGAACTGGAATGGGGAGGGGGGGGCGGAAGAAGGGGGGAAAAAAAACAATGAAAACTAAATGAAACCTACTATAGGGCCAACTGACAGTAGACTCAATGCTCACTGGCAGAATTAATGCCGTTAAATTGTGAGCATTAGAGGAAAAGACTAAGGAATTGCAGTAAACTGGAAAAAGGATGTCATTCAATGCAAATATTCACTAAAACCATCCCAATTGGGAAGGTCAGTGAATTAACAAAACAATTTTGTAAAAAATTGTTACCAAACAAATTTTTCAGAAACTACTCTTTCACACAAAGAAAATTAAACGAGGAATCATGATCCTGACAGGTTTCCATCTGGATATATCACTAACTGCTGATGTAACTTGGTCTAGCTAATCTAAGTCTACAAGTCTCAGCTATGAAACAGAAATACCCCTGCCTTTACCTACCTCAAAAGACTATTATCTGGATAACAATGAAAAACCTTTCCATAAATCCATTTATAAATGGTAAGAGGAAATCCATGAGCAAAGTATTAAATTAGGTATTATACAACAATATTTAAAATGGCCTACAACTTCAGAATAAATTACTCTAAGTAGTCTAGGCATTTAAGTGATTGAGCGATGCTAGTAAATAAATTGATGCTTCGAAAATATATTGTACTTGAAAAGCTTGATAATGAAAATAAAATTGACTTCTTTATAATTACTGGGCATTCAGAGTCAATATTTAGAATACAGTGAAATAACATACTCTGTATCTTTTTAGTTTGAGTATAAAAACTAGTTCTCATTTTGTAAAGTTTTACTACAGGCTATTTGGGTTGGATATCCCTGGTCTCTGCAAACAAAAGATGGTGCAGGCAAAACTTGAGGTGACAAATGAATAAAAACAAACAGTCCTTTAAGACTACTCTGCCATTATAAAAGACTTATTTTTCCACCCTAGCTCCCAAAGGACATACTAGGAGATATTTCCATTACCTAGTAGTATCAAGAAGAAATCCGGATGTAGAATTCCTTTGCAGTTGTTTTTTTTTTCTTCTTCCCTAAATCACCTTGGTCTCTGATCCACAGTTCAGAAAATTGGACTCTTAATCTTCTTGATGAATATATACAAAATCTCATTAACTACATCTAATTAGTTCAGATTTAGTGATAATTCTCCCTTATGCTATGTCAAATTGAAAATGCTTCCTAGTTAATGCGAGAGGAAACATTTAACTACTGAAAATAATCTTATTTGACTCCAATATTGTTTTTTAAAACAGCACTGTATTTTCAAAACTTGTTCGAATGTTCTCAATCACCAGGTAATGACATACGGAATTAGTGATCAGCTTCTTCAAAATTTACAATAAGGCTGGTTGGTGAGTCTAGTACATAACTAAATAAAAGTTGCGATTCTTAACTATTGTGGTAGAAAATCAATCATTTGGAAATCTAATGAAAATCACAAACCTCCTAGGGAAAAATTTCCATAACAATTTCAGGTGGTCCCCAGACTATCTCTTGCCAAATCTAAAATGGAGAGAAGACTTCAGATTCCAGTAGTCCTCACTAATTTTCCCATTTTGATTTTGAGAAAACAAAAAACCACCCAATTTTTTTCTTTGCTGCAATTAAAGGATACTGTCAGAATAACTAAGTTCAAAAGCCAGAGAACTATTATAAAAACACTACAGTAAACTACAAAAATTCGGGGTTATTCAGCTTAACTAATGGGTTACCCATTCTCGATGCTTCTCCTGGATAAGTGATTCTCACCCTTGACTGCACACTGGACTCATCCAGGGAGTTTTAAATTACACAAT
The DNA here is from genome assembly GCF_004115265.2 of Rhinolophus ferrumequinum. Classification (NCBI taxonomy): domain Eukaryota; kingdom Metazoa; phylum Chordata; class Mammalia; order Chiroptera; family Rhinolophidae; genus Rhinolophus; species Rhinolophus ferrumequinum. The sequence goes on along the minus strand of NC_046288.1, from coordinate 78,689,094 downwards.
CATGTGCCCTTTAACAATGGGGATACGTTCTGAGAAATTCATCATTAAGCGATTTCGTTGTGCAAACATCGAAGAGGGTACTTAAACGTAGATACACCATCCAAGTATAGCCTACTCCACACCTAGGCTATATGGTATACCCCATGACTCCTAGTCTACAAGCCTGTTTTTGTATTAAATACAAGATTAAATCAAGCACAAGAGAAAATAATGCCACCAAGAGAAATGTGGCGTAACATGACATACCGTTTTACAGAAGATTTTTTTATAAGTAGAAAAAGTACACTCCAAAATAACGATACAAAGCATAGTAAATACATAAACCAGTAACACAGTAGATTATTATCAAGTATTATGTACTGTACAGGATTGTATGTGCTATACTTTTATTCAACTGGCAGTGCAAGTGGTTTGTTTAAATTAGCATCATCACCACAAACGAGTGAATAGTGCACTGGGGACAACAGCTATGTCACTAGGCAATAGGAATTTTTCAGCTCCACTATAATCTTACGGGACTAAGGTTGTATATGCTGTTCCCAGTTGACCGAAAAGTTGTTATGCAGCGCGTGAACTGTACTTGATGCCTGGGTCCCACCCTTAGAGATCCTGATTTTAGTGGTTTTCCGGCATCAGGATTTTGGACAGCTTTTGGGGTGATTCTAACTAGGAACCAAGGTTAAGAACCACTGTCCTAGAATGCCGTGTTTAAACCTGTATATGAACCAGGTATTTTTTAATTTTCAAAATGGAGGAAGGGAAAGGATAGTTGTGGGTGCGTTTTACATTGTTGGTTTTGAGTGTAGCCTGTAACAATGAACACACCGGCCATCCTCCAACCACCTCAATGGGCTGTAGGAACCTCTCGTCTCTTAACAGTGGTTCTGCTTAATGCTATCTACTTTCTGAAAATTCATTGAAGTTTAATTCTGTGCTTAAACTATAGTTATTTAAATGTTTTTTATTTGGTTCATTTCTACACGAAACAGAACTGCCTGAAGTTTTCAGGCTATCCATATGGACTTTCCCCAACATAAATTGACAAAAATGTGAAATCTTCATATTGTTTTAGAATCATCAGCAAAAGGCCCTGAACTATGTCCACAAAAGTGCTTTTTCAGCTTACGTTGCACCAATTAAGAATCCAAAAAGGTTATGACAGTTAAACCAACTTTTTCTGAGGCCCCTTTTATTCGAGCCCACATAAGGAATTCCCACGGAGAACAGATGTCTTATAACAAAATCTGCATGGAGTATATGCTCAGGACAGTAAAAGTTGCAAGGATAAAAAATAACCACAAAGGAAGAGTGAAGATTCGCTAGTTCCTACACCAAGAAACCTGGGTTTTCTCCCAAATCAAACCAGTAAAAAGCTGGGGCATAAAATAAGCTAGAGGTAGTTCCTTCCCCTTCGGCCAGAAGGCAAGCTAGAGGTTCAGAAGGATAGATGGGAATTGCAAAAAGACTTAGGGAGACCCCAAACCGGCCGTGGGTAGGGCAGGGGGCACTGGTGATGGAGGAGGCGGGGAACAACTGCGGAAACGGCCTTACCCCGGCGGATGGAAAGCCCACCGCAGGTGACGACCGACCTGGAGTCCCCGAAGGTCAGTGGAGAGCGAAGGTGCCCCTCTCCCGAAGGGGGCACCAGCTGGAGCCCCAGCGTGCCTGCGAGAAGCCGACCCCGAGGGCGACGGGTGCTAGGCCCCCCCGGCTGGGAGGGCCGCGCCGCCAGCCCCGAGGGCACGTCGGAGGCTGGCGGCCGGACGGGGATGCGGGCTCCCCGGGGAAAGTGTGGGATAGAGAGCGCGGCGCTGACAGCTACGCAGGCGGCAATTCGTGCGGCGCGGTCCCGGGGGCTGCGGCAGTGGCGCAGGCCTGGCCGCCCAGGAACCCGGCCGGCTCCTCCTCTCCGCCCGCGCCGCCCAGAGCAAGAGGCCCCGCACACCGTTACCTTGTCACAGTAGAGTCCCACCAGCTGCTTCATCCGCCAGTGTGGGGCGGTGAACACGTCCACTTCTTCGGGGAAGGGCGCCATCGCCGCTGCCTCAGCCTCCGCCTCAGCAGCCGCGGCCGCCGCCTCTCCATAGACACCCTCGCCGCGGGGCAGAGGCGGCGCGCCCCCCTGCGCATGCGCCCGCCCCGTCGGCGCGCGCGCCCGGGCTGCCGGGCCAGTCGGGACGCGGGGACGCGCGGGCCGCCGCCATGCGGTCCCCGCGACCCACGTGACCCGGTGCGCGGCGGCTGGTCGCACTGGCGTCTCCCGCCTCCACTATTTTCATTCTTTGGCTTCTTCTTGTGCGGCAGAAAGAAACCAAGTCTTTTACCTGTTTGTTTTGCAACGTAAAACACATTATCTGAGGAGACGGGGTGTCGTTTTAGGGGCGCTCTCAGGGCTTTTCTCGGTGCCGATACACCCACCAGGCCTTGAGGCCGAGGCGGCGGAGCACAATGCCCGCAGTCGGGCGGAGAGCTTTACCTGGGCGCTGTGGACCCAGACGCCCCGTGTGCCAGGGGGACTGTGCTGTGCGTGACTGAGGCCCCCCTGAGCCGCCCTTTGCCTCCCTGAGATTCCCGGGTGTTGGGCTCCCACCCGCTGGTCAAAGGCCCCAGTGATTGGTGAACTAGGACTGGGGGCTCCAAGAACTTGCCGCCTACCGGGAAACAGCGACGCGTGACAAAGACGGACACTGGCGGCTCCAGCCGGCAGCTCTAGCTGGCAGCTCTGGGCAGACGCCAGGGTCTGGGTCTGGGGACAGGGCGGAAACCAAGGAGACCAACATCTCCAACCGTTTCTGGGGCGAAGGGCTGCATGCAATTCTGGAGACTCCAAGGAGAGAAAAAAACGTCTCCTGGGTATTAAGGAGGCGGGAAGGCACCCCAAGGCCTGCAATGCCAGGTTAAGGATGGGGGTTGGGGGGTGAATAATCACAGGTTAGTACCGGAAAGAACCTTGGTACACGTGCCTCCATTTTAAGCAGGCTCAGAGAGAAAGAAGGATACTTAAAGAGATCACACTGCCAAGAGGAAGTTCAATTAGGTCGCTTCCCCACAGGTCACCTGGTCCCTAACCCAGCCCTCCATGAGACCTAGGGAGCCCTTGTGATGGACACCACTCACCCTGATCAACCCCCACTGGCTGGACTAATATACACAAAGAAATGGGAGAAAACAGGGAAGTCTGAGAACCTGGGTAGGATTACTTGCTTAATGTTCCTGCTTAATCGTGAGGTAAGAGTGAAGAAATAAAATGGAGTCACTATTGTCAAGCTACCAATTTACTAAAATCAAGTGGGCTGAGGCAGGAAACATTCTATTTTTGTTTTAACTAGCCTGGGAACTTAAACTTTTGAACCCTCCCGTTATGCCTTGAGCTACACACACACACACACACACACACACACACACACACACACCCCTCAGAGATACTGCAGGTTTGTATCCAGTGCACCATAAGAAAGCGAATATTGCAATAAAGTGAGAAATAATCTTTTTGCTGTTGGAGGGTCTTGCCTTCAGCTTGTAAAAAATGCAACATCTGTGAAGTACAATAAAGCGAAGCACAATAAAACAAGGTAGGAGTGTGTGTGTGTGTGTGTGTGTGTGTGTGTGTGTGTGTATCCCATAGATGACCCTCTGATTACCCCATGAAGGACTTAGAAAAGGATGTTCACTGTCCAGACCACCTGACATCCATTATTCAGACCAGACATCTGGAAGATTACAATGTGGGACCAATCCAGAAGCTAAGCACGCAGGACTGATTCTTCTCAAGAATGTACTTTTTACTATAAGAACTCAGTAAGAACTCAGCTTTTCTTTCTTCTTCAGAAGATACTTCTTCAGCAATACTCTAGGTGTTGCTTAGTTGTGTTGCTGGTTTGCAAACCCCAAGACCTTCGAATAAATCTTTGCTATTTATTTCTAGCCAGAGCCTCCTGACTCTTTGTGCTCAGTTGACAGTGGCCATAAATTCCAGGAGGGCAAGAACCAAATATGTTGTTTACCCCTTATATCCACATTGCCTATCACAGTTCCATGACACCATAGGGGTTTGATAAATATCCAATAAATGATGGAGTAGAAGAAGATGAGAAAGAACCTTGCAATAGAGTGTGTCTGTTTATTTCTAATCTTACTGTGTGCCATTTATTGACGGACAATATGAGCCGTAGTTAAAAGCAGGCTCTGGAGATGAAGTTAGACTTCTGGTTTAGCCTGATACACTTATATGACCTTCAGTAAGCTACATGACTTACCTGTGCCTCAGTTTCCTCATATATAAAATGGAGGTAATACTGCTATATACTAAATGTTTGTGTCCCCCTCAAGTTCTTATGTTCAAAGTTACCCCCTCCATATGATGGGGTTAGGAAGTGGGACTTTGGGAAGTGATTAGGATTAGATCAGGTCATGAAGGTAGACCCCTAATGATGGATGGTTTTTGTAAGAGTCACTGGAGAGCTCGCTTCCCTCGTCTATTCTTCACCATGTGAGGTCATAAGGAGGAATCTGCTGTCTGCAGCCCTGAAGAGGGCCCTTACCATGCTGGTACCCTGATCTTAGATTTCCAATGATTATTTGAAATAAATTCAGTTTTTATAAGCCATCTAGACTATGGTATTTTTGTTATAGCAGTCTGAGCAACAGAATTGTTGTGACGATTAAGAATGAATATATTTGAACTGCTTATAAGAGTACCTGACAAGTGATGTCTGTAAACTATTATTAAAAAACAAACAAACAAAAAACACGTCTGTGAGGTGGTGCTGTAGGAAACTAAATCTTGAAGACATTCTGGTAATTTCCTAGGGTCCAACAAACTACTAAATAAGCGGGCCATATGAATCTAGGTTCAACAATATCCTCCCAGCACTGTGTTAGTTGTGTGAGAGACAGAGATGAGGATTTACACACAGAAATAATGCTTAATAGAATATAGATAAAGTCCTTAATCTCTCTATCTCTCTCTCTCTCTTCTCCCCTATTCTCCTTTCTTCTCACACTCTGCTCTTTCACTAGGGCTTTGCCTCAATGTTTTATAATATCCCCCAGAGGACATTTCCTTATTTTCCCTTTATTTCTTTCTTTCATTCTGATCTTTCACTCCAGCTGTCTTAGAATGTAGAATCAGACCTCAGGTGGTCCAATTATATAGAGAAATGAACTCCGTGGGAACATGTACTTTGTTTTATCCTCAGCATTTAGAACAATGCCTATCAACAGTTACCACTCCATATTAGTTGAATAAAGAAAGAAGGAATGAGGGCAGTTCATGGCATTCTATAATTTCCTAATTTTAACTAACTTTTAATACACCATGTTTTATTTCCCAATACCAGTCTGTGTCTGTGTTGTCTGTGTCTAGTGTACCCCCTAGAACCAGGCACATTAAATAGGTATTTAACAACAAAAAAAGCCATGCACACAGTTTCAGTGTTACTTAAAATCTGAATCTGTGTAGTCAGCTGAACAGTAATAACAGCCACGTTGGACTCTGGCCATTTCAGGGAATTTGTTTAAGATGACAAAATTAAATAAAGTGATAAATAATAAGTCCTGTGGGTCATTCTTCCCTTCGAAAGAAGCTGTTAATATTAGCTCCATATGCTGAGTAATGTAGCAATTAATAACCTGATATATCCAGATAAATGATTGGTTTACATTAAACGTTAGCCCCAGAAAGAAGACATTGATCAGTTTAGTATCATTATTGTAGGTTACTGCAACTACAGCAGATCAGGAACTGTTATTAAGGCCAAGGTTATCGGTTTAATTACCTCTCTGATTTCTTATGCTATACAACAGCAAAGGAATCCTAGCAGGCCATCTAACTATTGGCCACCACAAGGAGACTGGATAAGGCATTTGAACAGAGCAGTGAAAAATCCACATTGTATGATGCCTAGTGGATTGATGGCTCCTTCTTTCCTGCTTTCATTCTCTCTGAAAAACTGCATGCTACAGGGAAAAACAAAAGATGCCAAATCATTCCCTTGTGACCTAAAAATATGACATGAGGCCTCTTTTCCAACCCTAGTTTCAGGGCTGTGGAAAGGGTTGCTGGTCAGGGAAAGTCAATTCTAAGGCATTTAACTCTGTTTATTTGAGTAGTGCTACAGCACTTTCCCCAACAGGGGGTTAGTTGTGAAAACAAGCAATGAAAGAATGTTGCTATTGTAAAACAGTTGGAATTCCAGTCCTAACTCAGTACCAGACTTGATCCTGAGTCAGTCAAAATAGCCAATCAGCAACTGCTACAGCAGGGCTAGCTTGATCTAGCAGTAAAGTTTTTAGTAGGGTGATGGCATCATAAAAAGAAAAAATACGCGTAGGCACTGAGTTAAAATGCAATGCCAGATGCTACGTGCCTTTTTTTTTTTTTTCATTTTCCTTTAGGGTACTTTATATGCAAATGGACCTCTGAAAATCAAATATATGTAGGCCTGCAGTTTGCCTAAATCCCTTACTTTATTTTTATAAATTTAAATACTGAAAATATAATAAAACTTACTTTTGCACAATGACCAAAAAATTGAAAACATCTAATGTCCCTCAATAGGATACTAGATATTAAATTATAGCACATTCATTCAATGGACAAATATGCATCTGGTAAAATACATAAGATAAATCTGTTTACTGTGAAACTAAGTATTACTAAGTGTAAAAAAATAATGTATAGAACACTTTGTTAAATATGCTCTCATTTGTGTTAAAAAAAAAAGTGGACATATTTCTAGAATAACACAGCAGAAAATTGTGAGCAGGGGTTCCGGGATGGAAAGCAGAACCATCCCAGTACCGTGTACTTAAATATGGTACAATTTTAGTATTTTACTATGTTCACCTAGTGCTCTTACAGTTATAAAAATTCATTAATAATAATACATTTTAAAAGAATTTGGGCCATAAATTTTAAATCTTTAAAAATTCTATTAAAGGAAAATAATGTTTGATTATATATAATCATTAGCAACAGTACTAATTGCAAGTAGAACCATTTTATGTTTACTCCCAAATTTTATTCTAACCTGTGTTGTACATCTACTTTTCCTCTGGCTTCTCTGTTTACACTGCCATTTGGTTCACATCCATCTTCCCCACAGAACCGGAAGCATCTCTGAAGGTAGGTACAGTGTTTTTAATGACACTGGGGAAATGGGTATGGTAGAATGTTAACTGAAAAAAGCAGGATGAAAATTGCACATACAACATAATCCACACCACGTTTCCAAAAATGCATAAAAAAGATTGGAAATGAATGACACAAAATCTGAACAAGTCTCCTGTAGGTGATATTTTTCTATTCTTTCCAATGTTTTAAATGAGCGTATTTTACTTTTAATGTCAGAAATAAAGAAATGAATATATTACAAACAATTTGATGACAGCTATAGTTTATAAGTACATTTAAAAAGGGGCTAAAAAGAAACATTAAATGTTGACAAGGGCTGTCGGGTGGTGGGACTGAGGGTTAAGGGCTACTTTTATCTCAAATTTTTAACAAAAATGTTCCCCAAATTTTGTAGTTGAAAAACAACATTAGGGTTTTGGGTTGTTTGTTTTGTTTTTTAAAGATTTCAGTTTAGTAAACATCAACCACCGTTAGATCTATAATGCCAGAGTTATATCGTCTCATGGAGGCCCATCCTACTTCAGACATATGAGTCCTAGGATGCTTCCTGTACTTCTGCGTAGACCTTTGCCTTCATCTCCTGCCACCAAGTCCCATCCTTCTGACGTGGGACTTTCTTAGCAGGTTACTAGGAAGCCATTCCAGTGAGTTCTAGCGGGGTTCTATTCCTGAGACCACCAAACCCCTGCAGCACTTCCTACATGACACACACAGGACCCTCTTCACTGTGGCTAGGCCTCCCTCACCAGCCAAGATTGCCGCCAGCTCTTTTAATAGCCCACGTAGCGACTAGGGGGAATCTACCACAGTGAGCATTTTCCTGTGCAGTGGCCGTTTGTGATCACAGTGAGTCTCAGTGTCCCTACCCAAGACTTCAAGTTTGCATTTTTGGAGCACATGCTTCCCATTCTTGACTAAAAGGGCATCAGATTGGAACACAGGTGCTAGTTGCTATGCCCTTTTTACAAGGTGTGGAGCTCTAGCCCCTAGAAGTGGCTCATTGATGCCTCATACATGAGGGAAAAAATGCTTGTACAAAGGCATAGAATAATAGAAGAGCTGAGATGAGGAGGAGGCATAAAAGAAAAAAGAGACCAATAGGACAGAAACAAAAAGATAAGGCAAAACAGAGTAGGGGATGGAATGAAGAAAAAAGATAAAAATGGAAATAGAGAGAAATAAAACTAAGAATTAAAATGCATTAAGGTCTTACCATGCACCAGGCACTGTAAACGCTTTACATGAATTATCATGTGTAATCATCACAACTACTATCTGTGGGAGGTTCTGTTTTTCCCACATGACAGAAAAGGAAAATGTTTAGACAGAGTTATTGATTTGTCCAAGATCTAGAGCTAGTTAGGGGAAAATCAGGAAGATAAAATCGATGTCTTTCTCAACCTAGAACATAACTTTACATTGAAAGACAATTCTCTACCATTAGTTTGTATTAACAAACTCAATGCCCGATATGTGCTATTAATTTCTGAACTGGAGCCAGAGGTGACTGAGAAGAATGTGGGCAACACCACAAACCATGTAAGTGTCCAACCATAGAGTAGTTTCATTGCTTAGATTACCTTTTGAAGAGACGTAGCTAGATAATGCTAAGACCAAGTTTGCTTGAATGTAAATATAGAGATGTAATGTGTAAAGTGGTCCATAATGTTTCTTTGCAAAAATTCCAGACAGATAAGAGCCTTTTATTTCCTAAACATACCTGTGTGTCACTTACCTTGTTCTTTATAAGTATTGCCAAGTCAGCACCAACTCCTTGACTTCCAATCAAAGGCTCTACTATGGGCTGACTTGAACGGAACAAAATGGGGCAGTGTCGGTGTATATGGCCTGAGGGAAAGAAAGGTGGCTTGTCTCCTGGACAACTTGACTCAGCTGTTTGCAACATGTATCAAGGAAAAGCATCACAAGTTGGAACAGAAACAAACGATAAGCTTCCTGTAATTTGTCAAGCTTATAGTCACTGTAATGATGAAACCTGGCAGGGGGGTTGCTTAATTTCTGCCTACGGGAAGGGGAAAAAAGTATTTAGGGAAGTATCAGTTCTGTTTCCTTCCTCCTTACCCCTGACATTGAACAAAAAAAAAAACCGCATAAGGCTAAAACACAGTACAGAAAATATCTCCAGTTCCACAAGGTAATTCTCAGAAAATTTGAAAATGCTGAGAGCAATGTAGGCAGAAAGAAACAGGAGTGACATATAGTATATGTTTGATTCCTATGAATAGCTTTTGTGGGGGACAGTGTAGGGGGAGCCTGGTTACCTAAAACACTGACCTTAGTTCTAATTCTACCTCTGCCACTACCTACCTACCGATGGGACCTTGGACAAATCACTTGCCCATTGTGGGTCTTGCACAGATGAGGTCTGGGGTGACTTTCAGAGTGATAAGGGCTGACAAATAATTAATACATAATTATTACATGCTAATTAATAATTAACACGTACTAATTAATCTACAACACATGTAAAAAGGACTCCCCTACGCAAGTGCTTACCTATTATGGGAAGTAAGTCACCAACTATCCAGATAAGTCCACCAAGAGGTAGACGACTTTTAACCAGTCATTTTCTTTTTGTAACTAGTTTAACTGTGATTTGTTCCACTCACTTTGCCTAAAATATCTCTACCAAGGTGATTATTTGGACTACTACAGATCTATTCCCTTACGTGCAAGATTGTAATAAAACATTGACATATGCTGATAATTAAACTCTTTGAAAAGTATTCAGTAACAGTAGAGACAGTACAGCAAAGTGGTTGGAGTGTGGACATGAATTACTTATCTATAAAATGAGACAGTGAGTCTCTAACTCGCAGGAAGTCCTACGAATTACATGTTGTATGAAACTTAGTGGAGAGTCTGGAATAGGAAGCACTACATGTTAGCTCTCACTTTAACCTGTGAAATGAGAAGACTGGGCAAGATGCTCTCTTTGGTCTCCTCTAGTTCTGTTTCTGGGACCCTGAACATAGCTCCTTGAAAACTGTTTCTTTAGGTTAACTTCTATGAATTAACTGGACAAGGGAGGGTCTCAGAGTTAGATTTGGCTGTTATTTGACAAAAAACATAAAGTTACACTGGCTAAAACAAGATAAAGATGTTTTGTTTTTGTTTTTGTTTTTCCTATTGGTGTATAACAAATTGCCCCAAAAGTTAGTGGCTTAAAACATTTTTTGTGTCAGTGTCTAAGGATCAAGAATTCCAGAGTGGCTTCGTTGGGTCATACTAGCACAGGTTCTTTCATGAGGTTACAATCAAGCTGGCAGTCTAGCCCCATAAAATGAAATAGTAAGTCATACTGATCCAGTCTGCAAGGCAAGCAATGAATAAGAGATGGTTGGGAAATATTTACCAAATGTAAATGTCCAATTTGAGTTAGTTTTAGGGTGGGTTGAAACAGAAGGAATGTTATTATTCATGAAGAATTATAGATGTACACGTTTAATCTTGCCAGTCTCTAACTGCACATTCCTGAGAAATGATATATCTCCTTTGACATAGAGCATAATACCTCTGTGATCTTCCTCTCCAAATGTAAGGGTGAATTATGCATTGATGATAGCCATCAGTTCCTGAAACGGAAAGACTAACTATATGCCACATTATCTCACAACATTGTGAAGTAGGTGTTTGTCAACCCCATTTTACAGAGGAGCGACCCAAAGCTCAGAGAGGCACGAGTCGGAGTTGAAGCCAGATCTCTCATTTTCACTGCACCGCACTGTTCATTTCCCCTTTGTACAGCCATCACACTCTACTTTCTACCAAACACAAGTCCTACCGCGTAGACTTGCTGAGGAGCTTCATCAATGAAAAGGGGTGCAGAGTGGGGAACAATATGCAGAACAACAGGAGGCCCAGTGCACACTGCTTCAAGGGTCTTAGCTAAGTGCTCGCTCTCGGCTAAATTAATGACAGAAGATCTGAAATAATAGAGGCAATAAACGTATGGTACACTAAGACTTCAAACAGAGCGCTCAGATGCCAGGGTACCTGAATTTGCCCCATCCCTTACAATGAATGTTCCAAAATACGGTCCTCGGGGAACCTGATTAAAACCACATTAGGTCCTTTTAAAGATTTGATATATGAGACTCAGCCTTGGGAATTTGATTCAATACATTCGGGGCAAAGTCTCAGACTCTATATATAATTCTTATGTAACTAAAGTTTGGGAAATAACTGTTCTACTAACTACACTTCCATAATTAAAACTGTTTTTCACACTTAATAAGTTTGTTGTAAAATTCATGGAACTCATGGTGTTGTTTGCAAAACACAATGACAGGATACATTAAATGTATATAGCCAAATTTGGAAGACAGATTACTGTAGAAATTGTACAGACTTCAGGAATAAACACACCTGAGCTCAAATCTCTCCTCTACTGTTTAGTAGTTATGCAACTACAGACAAGTTCTTGAATATCTCTGAGCTTTGCTTTCCACTGCTGTAAAATATCAATTATGATTCCTTGATGGGTTATTGTGAAGACTGAAGATAGTATATGTATAATGCCTGGGACACAGTAGCCATTCAATAATTGATAGGTATTTTTTATTGTTATATATCTAACACTGTATAAAATAGGACACCATATCTTAATAGACTGTACTATTAAGAGATATTAGGGGCAGAGGTTTCAAAATGGTTCAAGCCATTATAGTAGTTCAGCATACCAGCTTTGGAATCAGATTGTCTGGGTTCAAATTCCACTGGCCTACTTTCTCACTTACCACTAACAGAGGAAATCAGAACTTTCACCTTCTAGGAATGAGGCCTTTGTTAATATTGTTAAGCCCCAAACCTGTTTGCTATTCTGCTAAAGAAACTGTGACATGAAAAGAATACTACCTATCTGACAGAACTGTGAAGATGAAAAGAGATTATTAAGAGTTTATGACAGTGCCTGGCACAGGATCAAAGTGATTTAAAAGAGAAACTTGCTCATTTCTATTATTATTCAACAAACACTGTGACTACCCTGCGTCAGAAACTCCAGATTCAGTATGTCTAAAGGTGAACTCACCATTTTCTCCGCCCTGAGTTTGCCAAGCCTTATGCAGTCTCACCTCACTGATTTTTATTACTGCCCATCGAGTTACCCTAGCAATGAGAGCAAACAAACGAGTGCAAGGCACTATTCTAAGGATGTTTTGGTATTAAATTATATCTATTCACAAAATGACTGTATGAAGTATAGGTACTATTATCATCCCTACTTTACAGGTGAAAAAAACTGAGATGGAGAAGAAACATAATTTGCCCAGGGCTGTCCCACTGATAGCAGAGCCAAGATTTAAATCTCGGCAGGCTAGCCCCAGAACCTGTCTTTTAATGTATATGATGCCGCCTCTAGAGATTTTGGAGGTATTTTAAAAGCTTTCGCTCTCCAACACTTCAATATTTAATAACATACATAGTCCTCTTAAACATCTCTAATCCATGCCCTTTTCACCACTCACATTGATATGGACCAAGTTTAGGCCCTACTTACCTTCTGCTTGACCTGCTGGTCTCCCTGACTTTAACTTCTCATTCAATCCTCTGTCAAACCAACTAGTCAGGAATGTTTCTAAAACACAGATCTGATAGATGACTCGCCTGTAGTTAAAAACATTTAATGGTGCCCCAGTTTCTATAAAATGGGACCCAAACACTCGTGCCATTCAGTGAGGCACCTAGTGCAGTACCTCAGCTTACAATGTTGAATGCACTGCATTTCATTTTCACTGATATGAACGTGTCTTTTTCCCCCACTAACATGGGCCCTTTTTAAAAGTAGGGATGCTGTTTGGTTCACCGTATATAACCCAGATTTCCCCAGGCCCCAACAGCCCACAGACAAATGAGGTCACAATCCCTTCCTTCTGTGAATCTGAATGATTCATTGCCCCACCAGCAAATGCAGAACCTGTAGCTTCAGCAAGGCCTCCGCCATTACTATGAAGCACTTCTGAGTCCCCAGGGATGTTTCTCACGTGCTCAGTAACAAATCCACTCCCATTATAGCTATGCTGCTACCCCAGAAAACAAGTGAGCCACTCTGTCTCTTGGCTCCTTCCTCTGGGCCCTGGAATCTCAGATCGTCATCATGAGTTTAGGTGCAAAGGTAGAAAGAATGGCTGTCTTCTTTGTGACATACTGTTAAAGGGGTCCCAAAGGAGAGCTGCTTCAGCCTCATGTGTTCAGTGAAACAGCTTTCAATTGTATTCACTCAGACACCTCTGGCTCCCCGGGCAGCAGATACGCTCTCAGGGGTCAGAGCCACTGCAAATCGGGGGTATGGCCATACCATCACATTCAGAATCCCTCCTTCACTCCCACGGTGGTTTTAGTATTAGTCCAGAGCATTTCTTTTTCCCTCGGGATGATCTGTCTTGTGGAAGTTACCTCAGCAAATTTGGTCTAGAACCTTTATGGGGCCACCCTACCAGGATGCCAGATGCATCTCAAATGATCCGAATGCCGGGTGCCCACAGGGAGTGCGCAAGCTGTTTTTGTCTCCCCTTCCCACTCCCCTCACCAACTCCATGCCTCGCAGGGAGCTTTGTGCATTCTAGAACCTCAAGAAATGTTTTTAAATATGTACTAAAAAAATAACATTTTATGCCACTTGAGTAGAGTCAAAGTTTATCTGATAAAGAAACATAAGACCACTCGGCTCTCAGTCCAAAACAGTACAGAAATCCTGACATTTAAAGAAAAAACCCAAACCCAAACCGGAACCCAGGCTGTCAGCTGAGATGGATTTGGCTGTGCTAGGGCTCTGGTGACCACAGTGTACATGCACCTGTGTTCTCCAAAGGTGCCCTCCAAAGAAATCTGGGTCACAAGTGAACTGTTCAAGACCACACGCCACACCCTTTGGCTGATGCCACAGGAAGTTGATTCACTGTCCTTGTGGCCAGTTGCAGACAGATTGGCTCAAGTTCCTATTTATTTTTTAAAACCCCATTTAGTCATCTTATTCATGTAATGTACATCTTTTAAGTTGATTTGACTTTTCAGATTTTTAAATATATATTTGTTGTCTTGATGAAACAGCCTGTTAGGCAATGTGGTATTAATGGAGAAAATGCATCCAATTGCTAACTAGATTACGGTTTTAAACATTGGTAGTGTTTTCACTTCACTGGTATTAAATAAGCTTCATTTCAATTATATTGAAATTATTATATTGTGAATACTTTCTAGTTAATGTGAACATTATAAACCATATTAGTACTATTACAAATTGCAAATATTAATCATGAAAATCTCATCCCACTCTTAATGATTTGAATCATGGTACACTGCAAAGGCACTTAAACACATTACAGTACTTAAGTTCTATTCTTTGGCTCTTTCACTAAACAACCACAAGATCATGGGCAAGCTCTCTGACCTTTATGGCAATCTATGAGAAAACATGTAAAAGTTCCTAGCATAACACTGGACATATTGTTGAGGCATTCAGTATGGTTAAAATGGAAGTTTCAACACATATTAAAATTTTATATCTTTATGAGTTACATACAAAGTAGCACTACACTCCTGTTAGACATGTAGATCTGGGAAGACTCATTACATTCAAATGAGACTAAGCAAAGTTTCACATTGCCTCTATATGCAAATCAAATGCTTTTATAAACATCGGGTCACAAGTTAATTGGGGATGGAAACCAGAAAATCTTTTTAGTAGAAAATGCCAGAGAAACTTACTCAAAGTTTGAGAAAGGACTCATCAACTATGGCCATTGTTAATGGAAAGAATGTGAGAAATAAAACAGGGATTGATTAGGACAGTTTGATTGTTGTCTTCTCATTTAATATCCTGGTACAAGATGGTCAATTTAACTATCACCTTAGTGGAAAAGCTAGTAATTATACAATTAAATGTTTGGTTAATGTAATTCAATTAGTTGTCACTTAATGTGTGAAGGTATTTCATCTGCTACTGACAGAAAATATCAAGATTTTTAATTACAAATGTTCAGTCCATTTGTCGGAAAACATCTGGTGTGGTTATTTTTGAATTTGTAACTTGTAACAATTTAATCAAACTAACACAAACTGCATCTAAACCATTATTTTTTAAATATTAGATTGGTGCAAAAGTAATTGTAATTTAAAAGGTTAAAAATAATTGCAAAAACCACAATTACTTTTGCACCAACCTAATAAAAAGAATAAAGGATGATGAAGTGAAAACAGTGTTCAAGTTCAACCACAGGATCTAGATGTAAAATAGTGACAATATGGAGGAAAATGTTTATTTTACACATCAAATTTTGACTTCACTAGAGCCACATTCTAAAAAGAAAGAAGTACAAAAGATTATAATGAAGATAATTTAATGTGTGGGTTTATCAAATTGTCAATGATATTCATAAAAGCTTAAAAATCTTTCAAATTAAACTGCTACTTGGAAACAACACGCTGAACTTATTGATAAAAAAGGAAAAAAATACATTCAAGTTCTCAGTCTAATTTCTTAGTCATTCCACCATTGTTAGTAATGAAACCTTATCATCATTAAAGCATATTGTGAAACAGAAAATGACTCACATATTTTCTTCCAGCATGTTTAGATATGGGGTGTATAAATTTACATCTCAGCTAATTAATTAAAAACTGTGCAGAGTAACAGCGCAGTAGCTCATTTTTTCCACTACTGCAGAACATTTAGAAGTAATACTTATCACAAGTCTGTAGACATTTCAAAATCCAGTTTGATGAGAACAAGCTGCATAACACTTTCAGTGTGTTGGATATATATATATATATGTATCTATATATATACATATATATATATATATATGTATATATATCAAAATCAGTTAGTACAGGATATGTTATGTAGTTTAAACATAACTTTGCGCAAACCGGATTAGATATATTTATAGCAGATAGTACCAGGGGTGCCAAAACAATGTATACACATGACTTATATTGTTTTGTTATCGGTATATATTATTACAATTTTAATACAGTTTTTCCCTTTTTTAAAATGTGCATACATTTTTTTGGCACCCTCTGTATATTGCTGGGTAATATAAACTTTTAAAAATGTTTTCTGACAGAAAATTTCAAACAAAGAATAGAAACAATGGTAAGATGAACACTGCCATGCACCCAATACCCAGATTCAATAATTATCAACTGACATACAATATAACACAAGTCTGTCATCCAAAGGTATTCTACTGATTTCACTGAGGTATTGTAAATCAGTAAATGTTATTTTTACTAAATATTCAACACTACTTGGTCAACTATTTTTTTTCTCTAGTTGAAAAACAATTATTATTTGGCAAACATTTCCAAAGACAATATATAACTAATAACATCACATATTTAACTGATATTTTCAGTATTCTTGATGAGCCTTCTTTACAACTGCAGGCATTTATTTCAACATTCAAACATATCAAAGGGTTCCAAAAGGCATTACCATCACAGCAGTAATCACCCTAACTATTGCACACTCGCCAAAGTTTCACAACTTATGAAAGAAAACATTAACACATTTTGGAAGAAATAAAATTAAGGATATTGTTATATCTCACTTTTCTGATAAAGTTTTGTAGAAGCTTTATAGTAGTATAATCGACATACAATGAACTACACATATTTGAAATGTACAATTTGATACTGATGTTTTGACGAGGGCATAAACACAAGAAACTATCACCTGAATCAAGATAATGAATATCCTCACCATCACCCAGTCTCACCGTGCACTTGGTAGCCCTCCCTTCTGCTCACCCCCACCCCACCCCTGCCTCTCTACCCCCTGATCTTTTTTCTCTACAAATTAGTTTGCCCTTTCTAGGATTTTATATAAATGTAATCACACAGAATATACCTCTGTCTGGCTTCTTTCAGCATATTTTTGAAATTCATCAATGTTTTAGTATGTATTAATAGTTCATTTTTTATTGTTGAGTTGTATTCCATTGCATGTGTTCTATTGTACACATTTATCTATTCACTTGTTGATGGATACTTTGCTAATAATTTCTAATATTATTACAAAATAGTAGAGCTACTATGAACATATGTGTAAGTCTTTGTACAAATATTTTCTCTTGGGTAAGTATTGATTAGAATGCATAGATCATATCATAGATGAATGTTTAACTTTACAAGAAACTGCCCAAGTACTTTCCACCTTTTATTTTAAACCTATTTGTTTCTTACAAGCAGCACATAATTGGGTCTTGCTTTTTTATTCCAACAATCTGCATTTTAACTGGGGTACAGTTAGTGGTTCTCAATTAGAGGCGGTTCTGCCTTTCCCCCCAAGAAGAATTTGACAATGTCTAGGGACATTTTTGTTTGTTTGTTTTTTGTTGTTTTGTGTTTTTTAAAATAACCTTCTAAAAGTGTAAAAACCATTCTTACATTGCAGGCAGTAAAATAACAGGTTGTAGACTATAGTTTGCTGGCTTCTAGTGTATTTCCATCTGCCTGAAACACTTGACTTGCTTTAACATTTCTTGTATTGAAGATCTGCTGATGGTTAATTCTTCCAGCTTTTGTCTGAAAAAGTATGTCTGGTTTTGAAAGATATCTTCTCTGGGCATAGAATTTCAGATTGACAAGGTTCTTTCTAGCACAGTAAATGTCTACTCACTTCTCAACTGAATTGTTTTCTAAAAGACATTTCTAAAAGAAATGTCATACTCATCTTTGCAACTTTGTTTCCAAATTACTTAGAAACAGTGCCTGTTTTCCTTGGTCTCATTTAAGATTTTATCTTTATCATTGGTATTAAGCAATTTTATTATGTTGTGCCTTGGTATAGTTTTTCTCATGCTTCTTGTGCTTGGGGTTCATTGATCTTAAATCTTTGGGTTTAGTTTCCATCAAATTTAAAAACTTTCTATTTCTTCAAATTTCTTCCACCACCCTTTAGTGTCCTATTACAGGCATGTTAGAGTCCTTAAAATTATGCACAGCTCGCTAATGGTCATTTTTTCCTGTATTAATTTTTGGTAGTTTCTATTGATATGTCTTCAAACTCATGAATCTTTTCTTTTGCAATGTGAAATCTGCCATTATTCCACCCTGTTTTATATTTCACACATTATAGTTTTCATCCCTAGAGTTTGGTGTCTATCCTCCACATCTCTACTTAACGTTTTGAACATATGGAAGTTAAAATATAATATCTGCATATTCTACAGTTTCAATTATTTGTCTCCTCATTATGGGTCCTATTTTTCTACCTTTTTGCATCTTTGGTAAGTTTTTCCTGGATGCCAGACATTGAGAATTTTACCTTTTTCAGTACTGGATATATTTGTATACCTATAAATCTTTTTTCTGGAACAGCTACTTGGAAACAATTTGATGCTTTCAGGTCTTGCTTTAAACACAAGACAGAATAGTGCTCGTTGAGGGCTAATTATTCCCCACAACTGAAGGAAGACCCTCCTGTGTACGCTACCTAATGCTCTGTGAATGTTTTTCCAGTCTGTCTTGTGGGAACAGCCATCATTCCCAGCCCTCTCTGAGCTGGACTCCATTACCTGTAATACTTTTGGGTGGTCCTTTCCTTGGTCTCAAGTAATTTCCTCACCTGCATGCATTGATCAGTACTCACCAGAAAACTCAAGAGTGATTTCCAGATTTCTGGAGTTCTCTTTTTGTGCAGTTCTCTACTCTCCAGTACTCTTGCTACAAACTCTAGCCCCCTTGGTTTCACCAAAATATCAGCTCTGTCTCATCAAATGAGGAAGCCCACCAGGCTCTCCCTGTCTTCGCCCTCCCTATGCTGTGGCCTGGAAACTCTCTCAAGGCAGTAAGTTAGAGCCATCATGGAACTCACCTTGTTTCCTCTTGCCCAGAGTTCATATTCTTAATTTCAGGTTCTTCCCTGCCTGATGTTCAGTGTCTTTAAAAACATTGTTTCATTTGTCTTTTTTTTTTTCTTTCTTTCTTTCTTTTTTTTACTGCTTCTGTCCTGTCTGAAACTTTTAACCATTACATCCTAGGAAAAAAAATGATACATTCAAGAAAAACATCTGGATAGATTCATTTGTTTTCCAAAACTCTGAATCAAAAATTGAATTATGCTTGATAATTAAAAAATATGAAATACTACAGCTTACTTTTCATAATACTAAAGGATGATGATGAGACATTAAATTTATCACTTTTGATGAAATAAGGCTGCTCATTGCAAAGTAGAATTAATGCAGTACTACTTATTAATACTTTTAATATTTAATCCAATTAAAAACAAACGGGGTAAAACAGTTAATAGTGTATCAACTATGTGAGAATTGTCTTTGTGTATCTCAAACTGGAATGAATTTATGAATAGACAGCACACTAATCACATTAAATATTCCTCAATTTTTATTTGTATTCTGTTTACTTGAGATTGTCTCTCCATGTTGCATTTAAATATTAGTGAAATTGTATTCCTTTTTTTCTTACAAAGGAATAGCTTCATGAAACTTGTATTTCAGTCAGAAAACCTTCCTATCTCTCTATCAGCTAACTCATTTCTATTGAGTCAGGAAACGGTCAAGGTAAAGGCTTTTAGCAATGTCATATACCTACAATCATTGTTTTTTGCAAATTCCTATCAGTTCACTGGGAGTTACTGAAAAAAAAAAGCAGTGAGCCTACCACTACCAACTACTTTTCCACATCGGACAGATGAAGCAACTCTAAGATATTTCAGTGAACTGTAACCAGACTTGTAGATGATTTTTTTGCATCACTGATTTCACAGCAGTTACCTAAGCTGTAGGGGAATGTAACTTCCCTCTAGTTTTCACTTCTTCTATTTTGTTACATAATTCATTTTCTTCAAATTAATATTAACTTAATTAATATTTATAAGTAGAAACTAAAATGGAAAACAAATTCTACAGTATAAAAATAAATGAGGTGAATAAGTACCACAAATAAAAATTATTTAGGACTAAATAACCAACTACCATTGTAGCCTATAAAGATTTTCTTGCATTCTTCCCATACTGGATTTATCAGGATGGGCTTAGGGCCCATCTAACTAAGGTCCCTTTCCATTATTTTCTATCTCAAGTCTTAGCTATCACATTGGCGATATC
Organism: Rhinolophus ferrumequinum; assembly: GCF_004115265.2. NCBI lineage: Eukaryota > Metazoa > Chordata > Mammalia > Chiroptera > Rhinolophidae > Rhinolophus > Rhinolophus ferrumequinum. Next base: position 78,668,862 of record NC_046288.1, on the reverse strand, counting down.
TTAGCTATCACACAGAACCACTCAAGAGAGTTGAAAGTTTAGTATGTACAATGTCTTACCTTCTCAGTCACAAAAACTCTAGTTGGGCAGGCAGAGATGCCATCCTGACCACCTCTGACGTTTTCCTGATGTACGAATACTTTCAAGTAAAGGCATATACAACTGAGGCAAAAATTTAAGAGGAATCAAAGGTGAAAAAGAGCACTACTTGTATTAAATCAGCTGTTGACCTTTGGCAAATATTTAACTCTCTGTGCCTTGGTGTTCCCATCTGTAAAAACAGGGAAGTTAAAGGAGTACAGAGGAACAGTTTGTGGGAATATTATTGCTTTATAATCCTTAATTCTTACATATTAGGACACTGCTTCAAAATATTATTGAAGCCTTTCACTTCCTCATCTTAAGGCAACAGAATGTTTCCAAACCACCACATAACTATTTTTGTCCCCCTCCCTGAAAAAAAGGTCAGTCATCTACAGTTAAACTATCAGTTTATGGAAAATACACGATAGAATAGGTTGAATTATAGGATAGGATGGAATTAACCAGAATATGGGAAATTCAACTAGACAAATGACCCAATCTCTAAAACAAGTAAGTGTCAAGAAAAAAAGGAAGGACACCCTGTTATGCATTAAAAGAGACAAGAAATATCAATCAAATTAAATGTATAGACATAGCTTAAATCCTAATTCAAAGAAACAAGTGTGAAGAATCATTGAGAAAATTAAAAATCCAAACACTGGATATTAGATGAAATGTTATGATGATCAACATCAGCTTTAAAATAATTCTGGCTGAGAGTGGGATGGGGGTGTATGAAGTATGTTTATGTGGCAGAGAAGAAGAGAGAGAAAAATAGAAACAAAATTGTCCAAATATTAATAATGACTGAAGCTAGGTGTTGGATTGTTGGGTTCATTTCACTATTCTCTACTTTGAAAATTTTCATAATAGTAAAAAAAAAAGTATGACTTTCAAATCTATTAACTTTATGTACATGTTACCTGATATATCGCTAGTCCTTGCTGAAGAAATGGAACTCAGCTATGTACGAAATCTTAAGAAAACAAAAAAAGGTAGTCACTAAAGGCCCAATTATTTATCAAGTGATGCAACCTGTATTAATAAGCCACCAAAACCTATAAATAAACCAAATTAGATTCAACAATTATCAACCCACACCCCATCTTTTTTCCATCTAAAACCCTATCCAAGATACCCCAAAAGTCTTGGTCCCATATTAGAAATGGCTTATTAAAAGGCTCATTAGTTTGATTTTTATTGAATTGCCTTGAAAGGAATTTTGTTTTAGTCTTTGGGGCAAAAACCATTTCCTATGCTTAAATACACTTAGTCAGTTCTACTCTCACATCTGACAGGTTGAAGATCATGCATTGATAGTTAAATAATTAAAGTAAAATAGCCAGAAAAAAAAAATGAGTATCTTTTTTTACTCCAGAGATTGGGAAGAATTTCTTAAATAAATATAAAAGAGGACAGGCCATTAAAGGATAAATCTTACTTTAATTTAAATACTACCTAGCAGTAAGAAAACAAAAACAAAAAGCACAACAGAAAAGCAGACAAAGATGTAACAGGCATTTTATTGACAAGCAACAAACATATGAAGATATTCAACTCTTAGTTATCAAGAAAATGCAATTAACATGACAATAAGATTCCATTCCTCTTCCACCAGACTGAAAAAAGTAGAGTCTCACAATATCAGGTTTGGGCAAGGATGTACAGCAAAAATTCTCATACACTGCCAGGATTGTAAATTGGTCCAACTAACAGGAAAACATAGTCATTACTAATTAAATGGAATGTGCAAATCCTACCATCCAACAATTTTAACTGTATTAGTTTGTTAGGGTTGCATGACAAAAATACTATATACTGGGTTGCTTAAACAACAGAAATCGGTAATGTTTTCTGTTTTAGAGACTAGAAGTCCAAGATCAGGGTGTTTGCAGATTGGGTTTCTTCTGAGGTCTCTCTCCTCGGTTTGCAGACATCCTCTTGCAGTGTCCAGTCGGCCTTTCTTTTCTGAATTCTCAGTGTCTCTCTCTATATGTCCTAATCTCTTATTAGAAGGACACCAGTCACAGATTAGCGCCCCCCAACCCAAACAGCCTCATTTGAACTTAGTTACCTCTTTAAAGGCCCTATCTCCAAATGTACTCACATTCTAAGGTATAGGAATTTATGGCTTCATAATATGAATTTGGGGAAAAGAGAATTCAGTCCATAACAGTACATCTAGACATGTTAGCTACAGAAACTTTTGCACATATTTGAGAATGGTGGTTAACAGGTTAGTTCATAATAGTAAACAATATAATGGATAATTCAAGTGTGCTGTATTCCTAAAACTACTATAAGGTAGTAAAAAGGAATAAACTATAGCTACGTGCATAAATTTGTATTACTCTTAGAAACAGTGTTAAATGAAAATTAGTTACAAAAGTATACATAAATCGTTAACTCCATTTACATTAAGTTGTCAACATAAGAAATGTCCACACATGTAGAGGATTTTTAAAAGTTTATTTGAGCCAAAACTGATGATATATGCTGGGAAACAAGATCTCAAATGCTCTGGAGAATAACAGTTTTGCTATTTCTTTTACGGATTTGAAATTAAGGAGGGGACATAAGGAAGATTACAAGAAGGTGGGAGAAAGTAAGGTGGGGATTGGATTACAGGGTAGTTAAGATTACATGCACTCTCGAGGGGTCTAAAAAGAGGCATTTCAAAGGTGTGTTAACCTAGATGCACAGAAATAATGGTCAGGGATTGCCTGAGGCAAAGAAGCCTTTACTAAAGAAGTCACGTGCCTGGAGTCTGACTACCCCCCACGACCCCACTCAGTTAGGAATTTATGATCAGAGGTTACTTTCCATAGAACCCCTTTTTTCATCCAGAGGTTAAAAAAAGGCAAAGACACAGTACATATTTTTGGAATACATCTAGGTAACCTTATAATAAAGTAAGGTAATGAACAGCACAAAATTCAGGATAGTGGTTTCCTATGGGAAGGAGAGAGACTTAAAAAGCTACCTTAATTAGATGTTGTGCATATGTGTTAGTTTTATTCTTTTGTGTATAATAAAAAATATACTTGCTCTTTGTAGTCCGTGCTGGACCATGGGCATTCCCTGGGACAACTGGCACAAGTGCCGCAAGACCGGGAGCAAGAGAAAGCCCTACTGTTGCAGGAAAGAGGATTCTTGGTTTCGTGCAGCAAAGAATTCAAGCGTGAGCCTGAATACAGAAGAAGCAGTTTATTAAGAGGTAGTCTATTCCACAACCATAGAGGCTGCTCTTGGGCCTCTACCATAGAGAAAACCTAACCTTGCTTGCTACTATTAGTAAGCCTTTTTAATATGCTAATAACGGCGAGAAATATTCTTATTAGTTCTCGAAAGGGTTCCCCCCTCAGAATTTGACACACCCCTTTTTTGTCCTCATATGGTCCTCTCTGGAAGTGTCATGGTGCAGGGGGTGTGTTATTCGGTATAGAAATGTATTATAATGACCATATAATGTGCCTGAAGGTTACTTAGAGGTGAATCTCACCACCTCTTGGTTTTGGCTGGCTCTGTCTGGTTTGTACCACATCCTGGTTTACTAGTTTTCTGCCTATGGCTGTCAGTTAGTGGTTTTTCCTGAAGGCCCTGCCTCTACCTTATCTAACTAGAAGACAAACTATGAGCTGGGACACCCTGCTGCCAACACTAAGATTGGCCCCTGCCACATACACGCAGTCCTTGTGCATGGAGGCAACCAGAAGTACTGTGACCTGAGGCTGGCCGTGTGGAACTTCTCCTGGGGCTCTGAGTGTTGTAAAACAAGGATTACTGATACAAAACAAGGATTATTGATGTTGTTTACAATGTATCCAACCACAGTTGGTCCACACCAAGACCCTGGTAAAGAACTGCATGCATCATGCTCATAGACAGCACACCTTTCGACAGTGGCACAAGCCCCATTATGCATGGCCTCTGGGCTGCAAGAAGGGGAACAAGCTGACTCCTGAGGAGGAAGAGATATAAAACAAAAAACGATCAAAGAAAATTTAGAAGAAATATGATGAGTCAAAATCAGCAGTCTTCTAGAGGGGCAGTTCTAACAAGGTATGCTTCTTGCACGCATCCTTCAAGACCAGGCCAATGTGGCTGAGTAGATGGCTATCTGCTAGAGGACAAGGAGCTGTTATTCTATCTGAAGAAAATCAAGGCCCGGAAAGGCAAATAAATCCTCCTCGCTCCTATCTTAACTCATGTAATAGAAGTGTTTAGTGTTTTATAAATAAAAACAATAAAAAAAAACCCACGAATATACAAGATGTGATCAAAAAAATACGATGAATGTTTAAATAAAAAAAAAATTTATTACAGTAAAAGACACACTGCCATTAATCCCCCTCAAAATACTCTCCCTCGCTTCAAACACACTTATCCCATTGTTCTTGCCACTTTCTGAAGCAGTTCTGGAAGTCCTCTTTTGTGTCTTTCGTTACACTGTCATGGCTGCCTCAATGACCTGAATTGATTTAAAACATTTACCTTTCATTGTCATTTTGACTTTGGGGAAGAGCCAGAAGTCACACAGTGCCAGATTCAGTGAATAAGGTGGATGAGGACACACCGTAATGTTATTTGACAGAAATTGCCATACCAGAAGCAATGTGTGACACGGAGCTTTTCTGTTGTAATCAAAAATTACAGTGAAAGCTGCTGCTGAGTGTCATCCAACAGAAAGGCAGGGATCTTGAATATGGGAAGCAGTGTGTAGAGACTTAGTAACCGTATGACAAGTTCCAACTTGTTCGGTGCAGTCAATAGGATGTGAGCTACGGTTGAGAGAAGGTATGTTTTAAAGTGTGCTGTAAATCATCCTCCATCATGACAACGCTCCGTGTCACACATTGCTTCTAGTATATAGTAATTTCTGTCAAATAAAAACATTATGATATGTCTGTCCTCATCCACCTTATTCACCAGATCTGGCACCGTGCAACTTCTGGCTCTTCCCCAAAGTCAAAATGATTCAGGACATCAAGGCAGCCACGACAGCACAATCAAAGACACTCACGAAAGAGGACTTCCACAACTGCTTCAGAAAGTGGCAAACAAGATGGAATAAGTGTGTTCGAAGGAAAGGGGAGTATTTTGAGGATTAATAGCAATGTCTTATTCTAATAATTTTTTTAATTTAAACATTCACCATATTGTTTGATCACACCATATATATATTTGATTATTGTCCCTGGTTCCTGGTACCAAGCTTCCAAAACACTTGGAATTTTTTGATGGGAGTGTCTTTTGCTATTCATGAGTCCCTTTCAACCACACCTGAGTTTATGCTAATGATGTGCCTAATGGGGGTGTTAGTGGGGATGTGGGAGACCCTACATAGCTTCAGGATAGAGGACAGTCACCAGAAAATCCAGCTAGATGATTACAGGAAAGGAACTTTCATGTCCATCCCCAATTTCCAGGGAAGGGAGAGGGACTGGAGGAGACTTGAGTATAATCAGATAGCCAGTAATTTAATTAACCATGCCTACTCAATGAAATTCCATTAAAAAACCCTAAAAAAACCAAGCTGAAGAAGCTTCCAGGTTGGTGAACACACCAATGCACTGAGAGTGGCACACCCAGACAGGCCATGGAAGCTCTGCACTCCCTGCAGCCCCCACTTTGCCTTATGTATGTCTTCCATTTGGCTGTTCCTTGGTTGTATCCTTTATAATAAAACTGTAATAGTAAGTATAGCACTTTCCTGAATTGTCAGTCATTTTGGAGAATTATCACCCATATAAGCAGGGATGTTCGGGTGATCACGTCATGTAAATCCCTGAATTTGTAGTCAGCTACTAGGTAGAAGTACAGGTAGCTTGACAGGATACTTGAGACTTGTGGCTGTCATGGAATATATGACTGCAAAAAAAAAAAAAAAAAGAAAGAAAAAGAAACGAGGAAGTTTAATTAAACAGCGATAACAGGAATGTCCAGAATATACTGTTAAGCAAAAAAAGCAATGTGCAAAACAATGCAGAGAATGATGAAGGAAGAATGGGGGAAAATAAGAATATATATTAGGATTTGCTTGTATTTGCATGACTAGAAGGATAAATAAGAAACAAATTAAAAACGGTTACTGATAGGTGATCATGAGGAACAATACTGGATAAGACTAGGGAGGGAGTGAATCTTCTCAGGGCATTGCTTTTTATGTAGTTCTTTTTTGTAGTTTCATGCAGTCAAATTTATGTATTTGACTGAGTCATGTACTATAAATATATACTAATCAAAACAATTTACATGTAGTTTTCAACATCCAATGGCAGAAGCAAAATGTTTTTAAAAATCAGTCTTTGTGTAATCCTGTAAGTAAAAAAAAAAGTAGTAGCTTGGGGTAAAGAAATGATGACTAAGACTTGTGAAGTCTTAGAGTGGAAATGAAAATTTCTGTATCTAACATTTTCTATTTCTTAAACTAACCTATAATAAAAGGCAATAAAGATAATCTGAAAAATAGTTGGCTTGCACGGATTTATTTTTTGTTAAAATAATTACAGGGGAGAAATATAAATTTACATACTTAACATATATTTTAAACCTACTTAATGAAATGCAGTGTTTGTTAAAAATCAGTGAACGGCTAACCTAGAGAGACACAAGACTACTATGATTATTAAATACAATATGGTTCTCTAAATAAGGAAACAAAGTAAAATGATGTTAAAATCCTAAATTCTCTAGACTTCTCTTACAAAGGCTGTCCTCTACCTCAGCGTGCCCTCACAGTTGTACTAGCTGGACCAGGAGGGGAAGGGGCGGCGGAGTCTGGAGCCTTGGCGCCGGAGCTTTACCTTGAGGTAGGTGAGGCTCAGCGCCACCCCCAGCTCCACCTGCTCGGGTGCTGCCGCTACGCCTGCTGAAAGGCCCCTTAATAGGCAGCAGCCTCTTCTCCGCCCCCGTGGCGTCGGGACCCGGCCGCAAAGAGCCCTGTCCGCGTTCCGCGGCAGCCGGCCCGACCGACGGCACACCGAACCTCCAAGTCTCCTCAGCTCGCAGCGGGGCGTCCACTGTGTGGTCACCGCCAGAGCGTTCAGAGAACTCCCGAGACAGTAGGAAATATCGCTAGACTTGCGCGAGTCCCTCGGGGAAAGCGAAGAAGCGAAACAGGCCCCGACTTCGCGCTTGCGCACAGAGCCGAGCCAGCCCTCTTCCGGCTGGAAGCGGGAATTCCGGGGATGCTGAGGTTTAGACCGGAAGTGGTTTGCTGGGGGAATGGGGAGCGAGTAGAATTGCCGCTAGACGGGCGAGATGCGGGGCTCCCGGCGCTGGGCTGGAGGTGAGAAGGAAGAACGGCAACGTCTGATGGGAGTGGACCAGAGTCCGCTGACGGGAGACATTCCGGGGTTCGTTGCGGAGGAGACACATTCTGGTGTTGCTTAAAGGACGAATTGAGGTCTACCGGGGAAAGAGGGCAGCAAGCAATCCGGGATCTGAGGGGAGATAATCTAGGGTCGGCTGGAAGGGTCAGGCTGAAGGTCTTAAAAAACACAATTGGCTTCCGAGAGGACTGGAGGGAACAGTCAGGAATCTCCTGGGAAAAGGGTTACAGGCTAATCTACCTAAAATTCATACCTGGAAGTACCCACTCTTAAGGCCTCGTGTACTAATGTGTGCATAGTGACAATACGGGAAACAAAGGGGAGTACAAGAAATGAAAGGTAATTTTAAGTTGTTATGAGACTGATTTGCAATGACTTCAGGAAGAATCAAGCCTTTTAAAAAAATAGAATATTTTAGACAGACAAAAGGTAGAAATAAACCTGTAACTAATACATGTTTACTCGGCCACCCAATTGGGGAAATAAGTTATAAGTAATTGAAGTCCTTTGTCTGCTCCACCCCATCCCATTGTTTCCTCTTCTGCAAGACAACCACTCTCCCAAGCACCTTTATATTTTAATTTTTAATTTCATATATAGTGTTGTTTTGCATAATTTTAGCAGTCAGATATATATTTCCTTTTGCAGCTTTTTATTTAATGCTTCTTTAAGATTTGTCAGTGTTATGTAACTCTTGTTCATTCATTGCAACAACTGAACAAGCATTCCCTTATATGAATATGTCACTATTCATTTTCTTGCCTTGTATCCTCAGTGCCTGACACATTGTAAGTACTTAAATTTTAGTATGGATGAATGCTCTAGCATTTGAGCTAAAACCTAAAGAATAAATCTCATTTCAAATGACTTACGAAGGCAAGACGATATTCTAGAATAGGCATAAAATACAAAAACAGAATGATTAAAAGACAATTGTTTTTGTCTAAAAGAATAAGTAATCCATACCTGTAGTAATATAAATGAGATAATGGTTAATTTTTTTGTGAGTCTCTGATTTTCAGGTAGATTTAGGTGTTAAGGTTTATAAGCTAAATTTAAATATAATTTGCATTTATGTTTTTGTAAGACCATTTCTACTACTGATTATAACCAGTTTATTTTTAAATAGGCTTTGATGATCCCATTTATTTATTTATTTATTTATTTTACAGTGAAAAAAATTTATATTTAGAATTACCCAGCTGGACTCAGTTTTAGATGAACCCGATTTTGTTGGCAACTTCCAAAGCATCATAGTCAGGAGTCAGGGGAACATATGCCTTCTCCTCTCCATCAGGCCTGATCGGGGTGTTGACCTTGGCCACGTCAATGTCATAGAGCTTCTTCACAGCCTGTTTGATCTGGTGCTTGTTGGCCTTGCCATCCACAGTGGACACAAGTGTATCGTTGTCTTCTCTCTTCTTCATTGCTGACTCGGTAGCTAGGGGGCATTTGGTGGTGGCACAGTGGTCAAGCTTGTTTCTCCTGGGGGCGCTCTTCCCAGGGTATTTGGGCTGCGTTTGGAGCAGCCGTGTCTTGGGCCTTTGGAAGATGGGTGATGTCCGGATCTTTTTTTTTGTGACTGTGGACTTCTTTCAGCACTGCTTTCTTTGCCTTCAGAGGCTTTGCTTTGGCTTCAGCTTTGGGAGGGGCAGAGGCTTCCTTCTTTACTTTGGGCGCCATATTCATGAAAAGTGATGACCCTATTTTAAAGGATATATTTCACTGGCCTTTGTCTTACATATTACCATATGGTCCAAATAGAGTTTGGTAACTTATTTTTCACTGACTGATAAAAATAGAAGGTATATTGTGTAGTTTACTACAGGTGTAATATGTTCTGTCCTTCTTTCAAATACATTTGAGTACCTACCATATGATAAACACTATTCTAGAGACAGGTAGATAGAAAGATTCATTAGTGGAAAATCACTAACCTGAAACCATATCACATGACTATATGAATGCATCTTTTACAAGTATTTGGTCACCTTAATTGGAATTCTCTCCTAAAGGATGGCTAAACTAGATGCACAGCTAATTATTGCTCTGAAATGTGGTTATATATCCCCAACAATCAACTTCAGTGCGCACCTTAAGCATTAGTGCACATATTTGTAGGTCTCTGGAGTTTTGGCCAGAAGGGACTTATCCCAGCAGAACCCATCTGGGTCATAGAATCACACTGGTATATTTGTTCATGTTATGATACGTATATGCTCTGATTTACATTGAGTTCTAATTGAGAATATCTCTTTAAAGTTCCAAAAGAACTTTTATGGTTAGACCAAAAATTTCAGGTTTGAACCTATCTCTGAAACTCCCATGACCTCCCATTAAGGTGCCTTTCAGACACACAGGTAAAGAAAAGAGAGGGCAAACAAAAGACTTCGGAGCATGTTTTGTTTAGCACCATTTTTCTTTAGCTATTTATAGTAAATATCTCCAAACTACCGCGTAGATTTAACATTTGTCCTATGCTAACCTGGCTAAATAGGAGAGTGTTTTTGACAGCTCTGTACATCACTATTTCTCACTGAATTATACTAAATTGTGTGACCCATCTTACCAGCCACCATTACCCTTCCTATACTTTCAGGTCTATACCCTCCTCAGTTCTGACTTGGTTCTGTTTTCTGACATTTCGTATCAGACCAACAAGGTAACTCAGTAGCAGGCTAGGCCATCACAACTCATGAGATCCTAGAGCAAGGTCCTTTGGCATTATTTGAAGTTTGCCATTATGAATGAGTTACATTAACAAAAGTTGGCACCATTGCAAAAAAAAAAAAAAAAAAGAGCAACTTCTATCCTTCTCTACAAAGCGTACTCTGTGCTCACAATATTCTCATGCTTCAGCAACAAAAAGATAGACAATCTTTGCTGGATCCTCTTTAAAAATGCACTGTACATATATTCCAGCAGTCGAGTTCCTTAGTGTTTACCCAAAGGAGTTCAAGACTTATGTCCACACAAAAACCTGCAAATAATGTTTATAGAAGTTTTATTCATAATTGCCAAATTTTCGAAGCAACCAAAATATCTTTCAGTAGATAAGTGGATAAATAAACCGAGATGCATCTAGACAATGGAATATTATTCAGTACTAAAAAAAATAAGCTATAAAACCATGAACATACATAGAGGAGCCATAAATGCATATTACTAAATGAAAGAAGCCAATCTGAAAAGCTTACATGCTGTATGATTTCAATGTATGACATTCTAGAAGAGATAAAATTGTGGAAATAATAAAAAACATCAGGGATTGTGGGGGAGGGTGGAAGGAATGAATAGGTGAAGCACAGGATTTTCAGGGCAGTGAAAATATTCTGTATGATACCATAATGATGGATACATGTCATATATTTGTCAAAAACCAAGTAAAAAACCTAATGTAAACTATGGACTTTGGGAGATTATGATGCATCAGTGTAGGTTCTTCAGTTGTAACAAATGTCCCGCTCTGGTGGGGGTTGTTGATAATGGGCGGGGAGTATGCGGAAAATATACTTTCTCTATCTTCTGCTCAGCTTTGCTATGAACCTAAAATTGCTCTTAAATATAAAGTCTATTAAATTTTTTTAAAAATGAATTATACATGACGTACTTTAACTCCCCTTCAAGTCTATTACTGTTAAGAGTAAAACCCATGTAGATATCATCCATGAAGTCTCACAGCCTTCTGCCTTCCGGCTATATCTTTCTTGGGTCACCATTCCCTATGATGCCTCTTTCAAAGCTGGCTTCATTATTAAAAGATTAGATCCCCACAAAAATACAGTGACAACAGACTGGTGAACATTGAGGGATGGCATTCATATAATTTGTAGCATGTTTTTGAGTACTGTCAGGTATTTTTAAAACCTATACATTGTTTGTGTACTGGACTGTGTTTTACTCATAGATGAAGGATGGGTAATAGCTAGAATGAAAATACTTAGTGTGTCCCCCAAACTGGAACATTCCAGTTTTTCTCTCAAGTGATTGGGGGGAGTCCATTCACCAGACACATAATAAAAGTAATCTCAAGGTATGGGTGTTTCAGCTTTAACACTGACTTCTTAGAAAAATTCATGGAATGTAAAATTTATACTAACAATAACAGATCTTAGGGGGAAAACGGACTGAGGCCAAACTATAAAACTTTGTAACCAGAGCAGTAACAAAATAAAAATGATTTACAGTGTACCTGGGATTTGTTTTAATAAAGTATGATAAGACATGCCTAACCACTATGCTGTACATCTGAAAGTAATATAAAATAATATTGAATGTCAACTGTAACTGAAAAAAATAATTTTTAAAAAACATCAAAACTTTGTTAAAATGTAGTTAAATATAAATACATATTGTGTAAAACAAACAAACAAAAAACCATGCAGACACAGAAATGGCTGTCATGAAGTAGGAAGTTTTTTTACACACAGATCCCTAGCAACAGAAAGCAGAGCATACCATGCCACACAGTGGGTACACAAAGGGAAGCAGCAGGATTGGTCAGGAGGCAGAGGGAGTGGAAGGAGAATTATAGAAAAGCCCGTTTTCTAGGGAAGGAATAAGTGAGACAGGGGAAGCAGGTTTAGGACTGGCTTTTTGAATAATTTCAGCAGGCTCTAGGTCAGGGGTGTCCAAACTTTTTTCAACGTTTTTTACCTAGGGCCATATGCGGTAAAATACACAAACAGCTGGGCCACTCACTCGAGGTGAAGTCCGTATTGCCTCACCTGGTTTATTTAAGTAAACTAAATATATTTTTGGAATTTGCTGCGGGCCAAAAATGGATTGCGGGCCACAGCTGGCCCGCGAGCCGCAGTTTGGACATCCCTGCTCTAGGTCATGGGAGCTGGCCGTAGTTGCCTGGTACCTTGTCCTGGGGTGATTAGGGCAGGGGAATATTGCAGGAGTGTAAGAGCCTGGTTGGGGGAGGGTGCGGGGAGGGTGGGCTCTGGATTGGTTAGTTCTCATATGGCTGGTTTGTGCTCCTGGGTTGAGCTCTTTGCTATTTCTAGGAATTAGCTAACCTTGGGAACATCAGTTTCTCCCTGATTAGTGAGAACCTAGATGTGAGAACATCAAGAATATGGAAAATATGAAAGTAGAGTTAATGCAAACAATCCTAGTAAAAGTATTAACACTGTTAAGATGTTGAATTCCAGTAAGCTTCAGTAAACATAAGACTTTACATTCCCCCCTGCCCCTAAAGTGACATGACTTGATGGAAAGGTACAGTGTAAGAAGGTGCTGTGTTATAAGAGTCAGATACACTGAGATGGAAGAGAACAGTAGAGTAAGCACTTCCAGGATGGGCATGGCCCTGCTGAGCAGAGAGCAGCAGCTCTACAGCTGACCTTGCAAGATCCATGGGTTTCACATCCACAGGTTCAACCAACCGAGACTGAAAATATTTTTTTTAAAAAAAATATTCCAGGAAGTTTCGAAAAGCAAAATTCTAATTGCCCTGCACCAAGCACTATGTTCAATCCATGTGAATGAAGTGATGTCTAGGCATATGCTGCTGTAGCCTCTAATGCAAATATAGGTCATACGCAAATACTATGCCGTTTTATATAAGGGACTTGAGCATCTGTGGATTTGGGTATCCATAGGGGATCTTGGAACCAGTCCCCTGCAGATACTGAGGGATGACTGTATGTGGTGAGTGAGCTATAGTCCTCGTGGCTTGTATTCAGCTTTATCAGTGTGCTTTGAAACTCCTGATGCCAACTTCCGGGTTTTACTGACATCATTTTTCTATTTACCAATCTGTGTTGAGGAGGTTTGCTTTATAGCAATAGGCCGAAGCCTACATAACATAGTGATGAGAAGAGACATAGGATTTTTGCTTCAGCACCCATGACCTTCAATATTGTAAAAGTCCCCATAGCTGGCAATAATATTGCTCTGTATTGTAAGGCTTTAATGTCATGTCTCTGTTCTTATTCCCAGGTCAAGGATGCATTCCAACAAAGTTCTAAAAATACATCACCAACTCCAACCTGATAGTTGACGTAGCCATGGAAAACCTCATTGCAGCCTCACTAAAGCAGACCATAACTGGCACACTTAAAACTCTTCCCATCAAAAAACATCAGGAATGAAAATCTAAGATATATATCTGCCACTTCAAGAAAGTTCCTGTACTGACCAACAGTCTAACAGATCAGCTAGTTTCTTTGGTCATCAAGCAGACATACTCAAGCTACTAATACAGCAGTGGAAAATGCTTCTATATAAATACGTTGCACATTATATGTGTGATCCATTGGTAGGTCATGAGATCATTTTTTGTGAGTCACAATGAACATTTAAGACAAAAAATATAAAATGTCAGAGTGCTTTGCATAAATACTTTGCCAGAATTATGCATATTGCAAGGACTACGAAGGTCAGTTACAATATGTGAAAAGATATTTGATGGAGGGGATATGATGGATACAATGTATATTGGCTAAAATGGTTTTTCAGTCATTTGTCCACTGGTGTCTTGTTTCGTTTTCATAATAAAGTTGGTGTGCAGTCTAGTTTTCTATTATTATGACTTGCAACTAGATGTAAAGTCTGAGATGTTAAACAGATTCAGTTGCAAACTGCATTTTTTTGAAAGATGTTATCTAGGCTATGAAAAATATATATATATATATTATATGTATAATATATATTTGAGTTTGTGGTAATCATAACATTTTAATCAAAATTGCTTTTAAAATGGACCATTTCTTTTTTAAAAGAAAGAGGAATAATGAAGTGAAATATTCAGAAGCATGTTCAAGTTCAACTGTTGGATCTGGGAGTGTGAATAGTGACAATATTGAAAAAAATATTGACTCTAATCTGCAAACTTCATCTTCATTTGAGCCACATTTCAAAAAGAAAAAAGTAAGTGCAAGACGATATAACGAAGATTATTTAAAATACGGTTTTATCAAATGTGAAAAACCCTTTGAAAATGACAGACCTCAGTGTGTTATTTGTAATAGTATTCTTGCAAATGAAAGCTTAAAACCTTCAAAATTAAAAAGGCACTTAGAAACTCAGCATGTTGAACTTATTGATAAACCTCTTGAATATTTTCAAAGAAAGAAAAAGGATGTAAAGTTATCAACACAATTTCTTAGCTGTTCTACTGTGAGTGAGAAGGCCTTATTATCATCATATTTAGTTGCATATCGTGTGGCAAAAGAGAAAATGGCTCACACAGCTGCTGAAAAAATTATTCTTCCAGCATGTTTGGATATGGTGCGTACAATTTTTGATGATAAGTCAGCCGATAAATTAAAAACTCTACCTAGTGATAACACAGTATCTCTTCGAATTTGTACTATTGCAGAACATTTAGAAACAATGCTGATTTCTCGGTTACAATCTGGTATAGATTTTGCAATCCAGCTTGATGAAAGCACTGATGTCGGAAGCTGCACACTTTTAGTTTATGTCAGATATGCATGGCAAGATGATTTTATGGAGGATTTTTTGTGTTGTTTACATTTAACCTCACACCTAAGTGGATTAGATATTTTTGCAGAATTAGAAAAGTGCATTGTTGGTCAATATAAACTAAACTGGAAAAACTGCAAAGGAATTACAAGTGACGGAACAGCAGACGTAACTGGGAAACATAGCAGAGTAATTAAAAAATTGCTAGAAGTTACTAATCATGGTGCTGTGTGGAATCATTGTTTTATACATCACGAAGCGTTCGCATCCAGAGAAATTCCACAGAACCTCATGGAAGTGTTGAAAAATGCAGTGAAAGTCGTTAATTTTATTAAAGGAACCTCACTAAATAGCCAACTTCTCGAAACATTTTGTTCAGAGATGGGAACAAACCATACCCACTTACTATACCATACCAAAGTTCGTTGGTTGTCTCGAGGGAAAATACTAAGTAGGGTTTACGAACTCAGGAATGAGATTCACATTTTTCTCGTTGAAAGAAAATCTCATTTGGCAAGTATCTTTGAAGATGACATTTGGGTAACGAAATTGGCCTATTTAACTGATATTTTTAGCATTCTTAATGAACTAAGTTTAAAACTGCAGGGGAAAAACAGTAATATATTCCAACATGTCGAACGTATCCAAGGATTCCGAAAGACATTATTGTTATGGCAAGCAAGGCTTAAAAGCAATCATCCTAGCTACTACATGTTTCCAAGATTTTTGCAACATATTGAAGAGAATATTATTAATGAAACCATTTTGAAAGAAATAAAATTAGAAATATTATTGCATCTCACTTCTCTCTCTCAAACTTTCAACCTTTTCTTTCCAGAAGAGAAATTTGAAACATTAAGAGAAAACTGTTGGGTAAAAGATCCATTTGCTTTTCGAAATCCAGAATCAATAATTGAGTTAAACTTGGTGCCTGAAGAAGAGAATGAATTACTGCAGCTCAGTTCTTCATATACATTGAAGAATGACTACGAAACATTAAGTTTATCAGCATTTTGGATTAAGATAAAGGAAGACTTTCCTTTGCTAAGTAGGAAGAGTATCTTACTGTTATTACCATTCACAACAACTAGTTTGTGTGAACTAGGGTTTGCAGTTTTGACCCAGTTAAAAACGAAGGAAAGAAGTGGATTGCATGGTGCAGCAGATATGCGGGTAGCATTATCCTCCTGTGTCCCAGATTGGAATGAACTTACGAACAGGCAGGCACACCCATCACATTAAATAAATCTTACCTGGTTCTTGTTTTTTGTGTTTCTTACTGTATTTTTCTATGTTGTATTTAAATGTTAATGTATCATGTGGTAACTTTGTTACGTTTTTATTTTTGTTATATTTAATAATCGTAATGTAATTTTATATTCATCGAACAAAAATTTAATGAACTTCTTTTAGAAGCCAGGAATTGTTCTAGAGACATTAGGGATATAAAATGAAGAAAACAAAAATCATTCTCTAGTGGAGCTTATGTTCTAGCAAGGAGAGAGACAAAAATATTAGGTGTTACAATATTTAGAAGATAAGTGCTATAGGAAGAGTAATGAGAAAAGAGGTCAGGGAGCTATTTGGGGACCAAATCATAAAGAGCTCTGTACACCATTATGGGGCCTGTGGGTTTTTTATCAGTGAAATGGAGAACAATTGAAGGGTTACTTAGAGGAGAGACATGATCTGAATTAGGTTTTGAAAGACTCACTCTGACTACTATTTTGAAAACATTGAATTTAATACTACTTCCTTAAAGAGGTCTTTTTTAACCTTACTCTGGGTACATGCATTCTTTTATTATTTTTTTTTTGGTAGTATATAATTTGTAATATTTTTATTTATTTGTTTGTTAGTTCTGTCAATGTGCCACCCTTGGAATGAATTCTCCATGGGAACAGAAATTGTGTCCATCTTGCATACATAGTAAAGGGGTTTTCAGTACACATTTGATGAAGAACGAATGAATTATATGTAATATCTGTAACTTGAGGTCATATTCAAGGAATAATTATTAAATGTGTGGCAAATTTCTTTACCTTTTTTACATTTAAAAATCTCATTTTGTCAGGTAATCTCTAAAAGCATCCAAAAATGGCATCGATTGATGTTGCTTCCTCACATTGTAGCTGATAATTAAGCAACATATACTGCTTAATATGACTTTCTCAAAGTAATTTCAAGTTCTGCCTTTCTTTACGTATTTCCTGACCCCACTGGGTGATGTTTCATTTGGCATGGTCTTATCTAAAGTCATACAAATTAGCAATTCCTTTCCATCCATGCCTAGCACTACTGTAATGTTTGATTTTTTTTAGATTATTCTATTAAAGATAATAGAATTTTTCCCTTTTTGGTGCTTCAAATAAAGCGTTGGAAGACACTTCTTTCTGAATAGCTCACATTCCTGCACAGTCTGGATCCTCTGAATGAAACTATTTGCATCTAAGTTAAGAATGTATAAGAAGACATTCAGGATAGTGAAGCTACAGACATCTCTTTCCCTAGAGACATCCCAGGGAAGTAAAGATAAAGCCTTTTCTTTCCTCCCCATAGACATATGCTCGCATTCCAGGAGTAATGAATAACGTCTCTAGGGAAGGATAGAAAGATGAACGAGAAACCCCATAAAACCCTAGAGTCTCCTACTGCACGCACAGGTAGCATCTGGCCCATCTCATGACGTGCTGTGGGAATTAGGGCATGAGGAATTGATACATAATGCTGATCTGGCTGGTTTTTGTTTTTGCTGTTAGTAACTGTGTCTGACCCAGAGGCCTTGTGCATTTCTGTCAGTATATGTCAGTTCTGCAAAATCCCCTTTACCATGCAAAGCTTGTATGCACAGGCTCCAGGCATTAGGATTTGGGCATCTTTTAGTGGGGGTGGGGGGCCATTATTCAACCTATGTCAGCCTACCTCCTGGTTCTCAAAGACTCATACCGATCCATCCCACATGAGACGTATATTCACCCATCCGAAAAGTACCCCCAAGTCTCAGCCCATTATAGCATCAACACAAGTCCAAAATCTCAGAATCTAAGTCTCATCAGCTCAAAAGTCTCAAATCGCATACCTAAATCAGGTATGGGTGCAGTTCCATGTATAACCAACCCATCCTGGGGCAAAATCCTCTATGAACCTGTGAGACTAGACAGCAAGTTCTGTGCTCCAAAAGTACAGTGGTGGGACAGGCATAGAAGTAACTGTTACAGACATTTCCATTTAAAAAGGGAGAAAATGAAAAGCAAAGGAGTCACCAGCCAATCACTTACAAAGTCCACCTGACCAAACCCCAATTAAGATTCAAAGCTTGGGAATAACTTATGTGGCTCGTGCGTCTGCCCTGTGGACCCATGCCTACACTCTGGAGTTGTGACTCCACCCTTACAGAATACTATAAGGTCAGCAATGAATAATATTCATAAGGTCATAATCAGGTAAATGCTGATTATTGATTTAAAGTATGGTATATCTGTGTTGGGGCGATGAAGGGGTTACAGAAAGATGCCTTTTGAGGATGTAGGTTTTAAGATAAAATGTCCCTTTCCATACTAGGAAGTCAAAGTATAATATCCAAGATGGAAACATCAAGAAACAGCATATAGACATGTTATTTAGAAATGTGGAAGTAAATACCAGGAAAAAAACTGTTGAAAGAATTTAAAATGCTTATTTGTGGAATGTAGACTTGAGCTAGGCAGGAAAATGCAGAATTTGGTTATAAATTTTAAAAACGGAAAACAAGATTCAAATAAAATGTTATAGAACCCTCCAGACCTCCCCCTCACCTGCCTCCCGTGTTTATCAAATGCCTGCCAGACAGAGTCCATAGCCATCGTTACTGTAAAAATCGAGAACTAAGCCCTCCATGAGGAATTCTGTTAATCCCGGCATCCTGGCTCTCTAAAAACTGATTGTCTCTAGGATTTTCGCTTCAATCTAGAAGGGAGATGGTAGCCTCAAAAAGTTACTTAACTTTCCTGGGTTTCCGCATCTGTTAAATGGGGATTATAAACCTAGCTCCAAGAATGTTGTGAAAAGTACACTTGTAGAGTGCGTGGCACATAGAACAGCTAATAAATATTTGTTTTTGTGGTTATTATTTTCTGAAAACAAACAAAACCCATTCATCATTGGCGGATGGAAAAGAGGGTATCTATCCAAGTTGTCATAGTTTGGGGCCAGAAACATCTTCTCTCTGCTGACTGAACTCTCCCTTCTGCTCTGGGGCTCCCTCATCTGGACTCAGGCCAAGATTAGCCAAGAGCGAATGTCCTGGCCCAGGTGATGTCCCAACTCAGCCCTGGAACTGAATCAGAAAGCGCGGGGAGAAAGCCATCGAGGGTATTGTGTTGAGAAGCGGGAGCAGCTGGTGTACTGAATTAAGAGCATGAAGATTACGACCTGCTGAATGAAGGGGTACAAGCCCCCCACACGGTGGGCAGGTAGCGCCCTCAGTATCCAGCCCTCACATCGGGAAAGTGAAACCCATGGGGTCCCTTTGACTGAAGGCGCAGTTTCGATACACTCACACAAAGAAAGGATTTATTACTTACAGATCTTAGCAGGGGGTGGGGGTGCAGGGTGCCCCTGAGGGGCGGAGGGCAGCCCCTCCACCCTCCCCTGTCAAGAGACAGGGGGCGACAGAGAGCAAGGCAGCAGGCTCGAATTACTTAACTGGGGCGGAGTCGCTGACTTAACTCTACGTGGGTGTAACTCTTAGTGGCTATTTTAACAGATGTCCCAGAAAAGGAAAGCGGGAACTTCTGGCGGGAATCCTAAACTCAAAGCCTTATCTAAGCGTCCAGTCTAGACTCTTGGTGTAGCATCCAGTAAAATGTCCATGCAGCAAGTCACAAAAACAAAAGTTTTCTTCCCAGCGTCAGCTCGGGGGAGCCACCTCAGCGCCAAACGAGGAAACAAGTCCAGCCGCCGGCTCTTCCAAATTTCCGCTATGGCTGCGCCCGGATGGGCGCTGTTCAGGTTGTCTCTCTCCGCGCTGCTGCTGTGGCTGGCAGCGGCGGGTGCGGGCCGCGCAGACGCGCAGTGGAGTGGGGAGGGTACCAGCCCACACCTGCCGAGCATCTTCCTGGGCCGCTGCGCGGAGTACGTGGCGTTGGTGGCCCCTCAGCTGCGGTGAGCATGGAGGGCGGGCACGGGGCGCTGAGCCGGTGAAGACTGGGAAAGGGGGAGGACTAGGAGGGGAGGAGCGGAAATAAAGGAGAGGGGGGAGAAAAACACAATGAGAGGGGGAAGCGGGCAGTCAGGAGGAGAGAGGAGGGTCTGGGGACAGGAAAATTGGGTCTAAAGGTCAGGGGCTTGATATGAGGGGTGCGCGTGGGGGGGGAGGATGGGGGTCCTAAAGGTCAGGGGAGCCAAGTGTGGAGGGTGGGTCTAGAGGTGAAGGGGGTGGTGTGTGGCAACTGCAGGTGTGGGGTGTGTGTGTGTGTGTGTGTGTGTGTGTGTGTGTGTGGTGGGGGTGGGTCTACAGGTGACCATTAGGGAGAGGTGAATTTGGATGACAGCCCCAGACCCAGCAGACCCAGGAATTCCACGAGTTCAGGTACTTCGGCAATTGAAATTTCAAATCTAATCTAGAGAACTTTTTTTTTTTTTTTAAAGTTTCAGTGTCTTTTGCCAGCTTCTTACTAATTTTTGTTCCTTCTTGGACACATCTTTTTGTTTTCATAGTCCCTTTCTTGTGCCAGTTATTTTTAATGTGACACATTTCCGGCAAAAAAAAAGGGAGAGAATCACATGAGGAACGCCCATGTCACCTAATACGAGAAATAAAATGTTACTAATGAGTGGGAATGCTTTTAGAAAGCTAGACTAGAAGTCAAGAGTTGTGGCTGGCACTGGAGGTCATACTTTCTGCCTTACCAGGAATTGCAACAGCCTGTCTCAACAGGTGTGCTCATTCCTGATTTTACAAGGACCTGTACATGGGCCTGACCTCACCTGGACCCACCCCTACAATGGACCTCATTGTCTAAATGAAGAAGCTGGGAGCCTGTGTGGCTTATTGGAATTGTCACCTTCTGGCTCGATGCCTTTTCTGCTCCTCTCTGTGAGCGTGGGGCGAGACTTTATTCCTTACCTCTGAAAAACTTGTGTATTACCTTCAGAGAGACACTTCCACTGTCCGATTTCTCAATCCATCCCCTAAGTTATTAATTTTTTTTCCTCTTCTGAATTGGGGTTAATGCATGAGCCATGACAATTCCTTATCTTTTTTTGTATGCTTAGTTTGGCAGAGTTGATGTATGACAAAATGGCTTGTAAAGCTCGCAGAGTACGTTGAGAGAAATGGAAAGACATCACATTGCGATGTGATTTCTCCTCCCTCTATAAACTTGTTCTTTTGCACAGGGACAAGAACTGCACAGCCATCTGGGAAGCCTTTAAAATGGTGTTGGATAAGGACCCCTGTTCCGTGTTGCCCTCTGACTATGACCTTTTTATGAACCTTTCCAGGCATTCCATTCCCAGAGACAAGGTAACTCCATGACCCCATAAAACAATGCTCTCTAAAGACAGACTTGTGAAATTAGCTGCGTCCAGGGATCCTGCAGTGTTACGGGAACATCAGGCACAAATTCACAACGCACTTGCACTTGTGGAGCTCTGTGGTGGGAAGGTGGCTTCATCTTCAACAGTGACCTTGGCCTTCCTGCCTGTCTGGGCAGAAGGAAATTGTCTGAGTCAACAAGTCAGTGCAAGAATCACAAGGGCATCAGGATGGCGCCACACTTTTCCATCCCTAGCCAACTCTGTCCTAAATGACCCTAACGGCCTGAACCTTGAGTAATTCAGAAAGCTCTCAAACTCAAGTATCCTCCCAGAAAACCAATCTCTCCTTGTAACGGGCCTGAAGATTATATCTACTTAGTATCAGTGTCTTTAAGAAAACCACATATCTATATTGTCTGCACTCTAAATTCTAATAAAATGAAAATAAATGAGACAATCTATGTAAAATGTTTGCTTGGAACAGTACCTTGAGTTGAAAGAACATTAGGTAGCATTTTTATTTTTCTGATATAATTCTTAGCCTGATTTTTTTTCGTTGTCAAATCTTACCATTGATTTTTTTTTTTTTTTCACTTGTAAGGGCAGGTAAATGGAGCTGGAGGGTCAGAGAGATAATAGACTGAAAACATGATTTTTAAGTATGTGTTGCATTTTGAACCCTGCTGCCTCCCTGCCAGTAAAAATGAGAGCCATAAATTGTGGCCTCTTCCTTCATAGATTATGGTTCTAGTTGATGAACTCAGTAAATACTTACTGAGCTACTGCCATGTGTCGGGCATGTGCTAAGGGTTGAGGCTGCAGCAGGGAACAAAACAGCCCCTGCCCTTGGGAGCTTCCAGTCTAGGCACAAAAAAAGTTTGACTTCTGATGAGATAATGAGTGAGCAGGGTATTCCTATTTGTATTATCATTATGTGAAAAAACTGACTTCATAGTTGGAGAAATGTATTTGTGAGGCTCTTTATACTTTATGAAATGCTTTTTGTGATTGCATATCATCCTAACCACAGCTGTGGAAGAAGAGAAAAGGCTCATGGTTCCCATTTTCCAGATGTGGAAACTGAGGTACAGGGAGATGACATGCCTTGGTCAAAATCACACATTTAGTGTATCACAGAGCCAAGATTCAAACCCGGGTCCCTTGATCATCTTTTCTATCCTGGGATCTTCACACACACACACACACTCCCCCACACACTCCACATTGTCTTCACATTGTACTACTGGGAAAATATTTCATTAACATTTGCATGATACCCTTGGACTCAAAGGAACAGAGGTGGTACCACTCTCTGAACTGGTAATTAAAACGAAGAAAATAAAGAGCAGTTGTGAGGCAAGTCAGAGTTGAATGAGAAATGGGTTGCCTGACTTACCTTGATGATATTGTGCCTGAAACACAAATTTGTTTTGATTTTATTTTGTAGTTTAATGTTGTGTTTGTTTTTCCTTAGTCGCTGTTCTGGGAAAATAATCAGTTCCTTGTTACTAGCTACGCGGATAACACCCGTCGTTTTATGCCTTTGCAAGACGTTCTGTACGGCAGGACTGGAGATCTCTTGAGCTGGTGCCGACAGAGAAATGCCTCCGGTAAGACTCCTGCACAGATCACAAGAAAAATAAAGAGTTCTCGTTTACTGTGCATTTGCCATTTGGGCTAAGTGCTTGCATATGCTTTTATCTCTTTGATCCCTTCCCTCAATCCTCTGAGGTAGTGGTAATAATAATTAATAATAATAATAACAGCACTTATATTTTGCTAGGAACTTTCTAAGCACTTTACGTATATTAACTAATTTAATCCCTGCAACAGCCCCATGGGATAGGTCTCATCCTAATTCCTATTTTGACAAATGAGGAAACTGAGGCACAGCAAGGTTAAGAAACTTGCTCAGGGGTGCGCAGCTAGTAAACAGCAGAGTCGGACAGTCTGACTCCAGAGCACATGTTCCCAACGCTGCGCAACTCAGCTGCCCTATCCTCATTTTCCCGAGGGGGAAACTGAGGCTTAGGGAGGTTAAATCACTTGAAGAGATAGAGGCCAGGATGCAACCCTCTTCTGATGGATCTGAAGCCTGTGCTCTTAAATGCCACTCCAGGCCACCAGTAGATATTTCGAGATTAAAATCACAGTGAAAGTTTAAGTCACAAGGACTGACCTGATGGTAGGGACAACTCTCCTCATTCATCCAGCTCCCATGCTCGGATCTGGCAGTAAAGCGTCCCCACCGTCGGGGAGCTGATAGCCTTGTGAGGGTCATTTACTCCCTCATCTGTGTGCTCTGATGCAGGAAGGACTACGGAGCAGCAGAGTGAGACACCAGCCTTGACCAGAGTATCCAGGAAGCTTCCTGGTGGCTCTTGCCTCTGGATGAATCTTGAAGGCTGAGCAGGAGCAAGGCCGGGAGGTGGGGGAAGGAGTTCCCTTTATGAAGGCTGGAAAGTCTCCCCGCTGTGTATCGGAGTCACTTTAAAAGTTAACCTGAGCTCAGTTGTGTTTATTCTCCTCCATTCATTTATCCATCCAGTTAACATTCGTAGAGTGCCTCCTATGTGCCAGGTCTCCCTCTTTTAGGTACTGGGTACGCAGCAGAGATTAAAACAGGAAAATAATACCCATCCTTACATTATACGTAGAGGGGGGAGACAAGACAGTAAACAAGCAGGTAAAATATATTATCTACCATAAGATTTTAAGGGCTACAGAGAAAAGCAAATCAGGGAAACAGGACAGGAAGTGCTAGATTGGTGAGGATGGAAGAGGAAAGTGTTGCAATCTTTCATAGGCCCAGGGAAAGCCTCACTAAGAAGCTGATATTTCAGCAAAGACCTGAAGGAGACGAGGAAGAGCATTTCCTGACAGAGGGAACAGCAGGTGCAAAGGCCCTGAGCTGGGAGTGTGTCTGGCATATTTAAAGAACAGCAAGGGGGGCAATAAGTAAAGATAAAAGTAGTCAGCTACAAGGCTAGAGGAATAAAGGAGGCCCCGGCGGCCAGGACATTGCAAGGACTCTGGCTTTCACTATGAGTGAGAAGGGAAGCACTGCAAGGTACAGGGCAATGGACGTGGCCATTCTTCCAATGGACCAGGAAGTGATCCCTGACCAGGAAGCCTGTTTGATTATCCTGCAGAGGGTGGGAGAGGATGGCAGAGGGACGTGATGGATAGAGTATGATGGAAAGGTGTATAATACAAAATAAGTATTTGGCCTTTGTCTCCCAGTTCCTGGCACACAGCTCCTAAAGCCTTTGGAATCTGAGGAGTGATAAAAGTGTCTTTTGTATGGCAATGAGATGACTGGTGGTTGAGGCCCGTAGATAGCTTCAGATGGCGGTTGGTCACCAGAAAAACCACGGCATGATTAGAGAGTTGGAACTTGTAGCCCCATTTTCTGTCCCCCAGGAAGGGGAGATGGGCTGGAGATTGAGCTAATCACCAGCAGCCAATGATCTAACCAACTATGCCCACATAACGAGATCTCCACTAAAAATCCCTAAATGATGGGGTTTGAGAAGATTCCAGTTGGTAAACATATCCAGATACTGGTATGGTAGTGCACCCAGAGAGGTCATGGAAGCTCCACGCACCCACCGTCCATACCTTGCCTATGCATTTCTTCCATTTGGCTGTTCCTGAGTTGTACTCTTTACAACAAGCCAGTAATAGTAAATAAGGTGTCTTCCTGAGTTCTGCGAGCCATTCTAGCAAATTCTGGCACCTGACGAGGGGGTTGTGGAAACCCCTGAATTTATAGTCAGTTGGTTAAGAGTATAGGTGTCAACTTGCAGCTGGTGTCTGATGTGGGAGTGGTCTTATGGGACTGAGCCCTTAAGCTGTGGGCTTTGTGCTAATTCTGCATAGTGTCAGAATTGAATTGAATTGTAGGACACCCATCTGGTTCCTGGAGAGTCTGGAGAAATGATTGATATGGGGAAAGAAACCCCACGCATTGGTTGTCAGACGTGTTGTTAGTAAAACAGCGCAGAGAAAGTGCCCCAAGAAACCACAAGGTTATTCCCCCACCTCTCCGTTTCTATCTATGCCATCCTATGAGGGGTCTTTGTTTAAAAAGGAAGTGAAGTCCAGAGGTTAGGGTCCACAAAATAATGGGATGTTGCTATCGTTGGAGTCCTGTGGGGCCACGAACAGTGATGATCAGACTTTGTGTTTATTGATCTGGGAAGGTGTTTGTGATATGTTTTTAAGGGAGAAAATCAAGATAATCCAAATAAAAATGCATACACAATGCATATATGAAAGTATGCACATGAACAAGTCAAGAAGAGGCACACCCAAACTGTTAACAGCAGTTCTTGCTGGGAATATGGGACTGTACATTTTTTTTTCCTATCCACATTTTCCATTTTTTTGTGTTTGTAATTTAGATATATTGTGAGAATGAAAGATTTTTGAAGAAGAACATTCTTCAACTAAGTCAATGATCATTAATAATATTCACCAGTCGTTCATAGTCTAAGAACAAGAAAGTATAAAACAGGTAAATACAGAAATTGTTGGCTGTCAGAAATGGCGGAAGGAGCCCTGGGAAGCTAGAGAGTTAGACTGTGGTATGTACCATCCTCCGTGTCATGTACCATCTAGGGGACCTCTCTGAGCCTCAGATCGCTGAAAAATCGGGACATGGGCCTGCAGAGATGATAACCTGGACGGTCTGCAAACCTAGAGTGTGTAATTCAAAGAAGTAATTACCACTCTCTTAAGTAATGTTAGGTAAGATCCTCTCTTAACGATGGACCTTGCATCAGAGGACAGACTCCCTAAAACCATTACAGATTGCCAAATCTGCACCGGCCCAAAGCATGTCATTACCCTCCAGGTAGTACATAATTTTGCCCTGTTTGGTTCTTTCTGGAACAACTTGTCAACTAACACTTTCTTCTGTTTTTACAAAGTAAATGGTGAACAAATACCATATGTACCTGCTGTATTGTATCTGTAAAATTTAATACATTCGAACATTTTATATATTTTAAATATTATAAAATACCTATTTTCTTGGTCTAGTTTTCTTGTATTTACTTCTAAGACCAGGGCTAACTGGAGAAAGCACTTCTCCCAGGAGAGCAAAGTTTTGTGGGGGGGTTTTAATCCCTTTACTAGAGTGCCAGTAGAGAAATCACCCAGCTGACATGCGGATACTCTGTGGTCCCCCAAGCTCACTCATCTGCCAGCTGTTCAGGTCTCTGCCTTCCTCATGTTTGTGCCAAGCAAGATGACAGATGTCTTCATATCACTCACCAGGCTCTTTATGGACTGGGTGGGCAGAACTGAGAATGTTTCACTTGTACAGAACACAGGCTAACTATATTCTATGGAGCCAGCAAGTATTTTTTAATGAATTCATTTTTCCCTATATAATCTTGAAATGAAATGTGTTTATCCATTTTCCCCTTAGGACTCGATTACCAATCCTGTCCTACATCAGAAGATTGTGAAAACAATGCTGTGAATTCTTTCTGGAAAAGGGCATCCATGCAGGTCATGCTGGGCTGGGCAGCTGGGTGGCTCAGCGTGTGGGAACATGGGACAGAGGGGTTCAGAGACTGGGCTATCGGGTCATTGTTTAACTGTTTGGAGCCTCACTTTCCACCTTTGCAACAGTCTGAGTCATTCTCTCTGCTCCGTGAAGTTGTAACTTTAAGCTAAAAGACTTGACGCCGTGCCTGGCATGGAGAAATCAGTGAGTGAGTGTTAGTCATGAATGAGGATACCAAATAGTCGATATTGTTACTATTGTGCCGTGGTTGTTGTTAGTACTTCAAATCAATGTGATCTTTATTGCTGTGTAAAACGGGGTAGCCCCTGCTTTCTGGGACACTGTGGGACGCCTGAGATGTAGATGTGGGGGTCGGAAATGTCTACAAGACTGATGTCAGTGGGCGAGGAGGTGATAGGTGACTGAGGACCAACTGGAGACATGGAAATGATCCCCTGAAGGTAAGTCCACTCCTTAGACAGTGTTGTCACCAGAGTTGATGATAGTTACCAGCAGCCATGAGATGCCATTGAGTACAGCTTATGTCTCCTGTCACCAGAACAAAGATCAGGAATAAAGAGTGTTAAGTCTGTATGTAGCTCAGCACTCAGCAAAGAGCTGTCTACTGTCACATGTTAGCTATATTGACTAGGTGGCCCATGGACCTTCAGGGTCCTTCCCGCACTGCTGCGAACCCTCTTTCAGGGCTATCCATGTCTCTGGATCTTGAGGCATCTACGGGGTCCATCGTTCATCAGGGTGAGAGGGACTTTGGTCAAATCCTCCACCACGGGGGCCACTGGGAGCTAAGCAGAGGGCCTGCTCCAGACAAGACATTCTGTTTACTCCTGTGCTCTCCTGCCAGTCCAGTGGGAGCACTCCATTTGCACCCACTTCCTATAGCTTCTGTTTGGAGTGCAGGCTATGGTCACTGAGCCCCTCGCTGAGGGGCTGTGGCTGTGTCATCACCTGAACGTAGATCATGATGACAACTCAGGGGTGATGTCAACATTGCCCACAAAGGAACCATATAGTCTACCCAGTGGATCTACCTGACTTCAAAATGTGTGTTCCAAACGGCCATCTTATACTTCCTCCAGTTCTGCAATGGGAATCTATAGTAATTGTGCTCACATTTTATAAGCTCTTAGAATATGCTGGATAGTCCAAGCCTGTGGAGAGGTAGTAGAGACATACTCAGTAAGTTTTAATAATAATTATTATAAATGATTTGATCTTTACAACAGTTCTATGAGGTAGGAACTCTTATTACCCTTATTTTACAGACAGAAAAAAATGGGGCGCGGAGACGTCAAGAAATGTGAGCAGACTTATTACAGAGTTAATAAGTAAGGAGCCAGAGACCAAGTTTTCGACCACTGCATCGTTCATGCCTCATTCTATCTGCATGCATTTTTTAAATTAGTTTTTCTTATCAATATAACAGCTCCTTATGATAGAAAATGACAAATTGTATAAAATATAAATAAGAAAATGAATCATCCATAATTCCTATCACTAAAGGCAACCCATTCAGCATGGTGGTCATCAGACCTTGACATCTGTGTGCCTAACCATGACTGTTAGCACTATTTGGAAGCAACCTGAGACGTGTGACGTGGACTATCTTGTTGCTTTGCTGCAGCTGGCATTGGCCATCACTGTGCTGGAAAATAAGCCCAGCCTCTTGTATCTCGGGCTGCACAATACCATTAGCCCACCCCGCTCCGTTCTAGTGTAAGCATTTTATCACGGAAACTATATGCTCCAGCAGTGTTCTGAACTGGAGATTTGGGGACTTTTCTGAACTCTTTCCCTTGGGAATTTCAGGGGTTGGCGAATATTCCCTGACTTCTGCCCATTTATTTTTAACCTAGAGTGTGTGCTCCACCCACCTAATCTTGCATTTTGCTTTGAATGTTAGCACTTCCTATGCTGTGGCAAATCTTTTGTACACTTGTATTAATTAATAGCTGGGTAATATCTCAGATATGTAAATATCATGATTTACTTGCTATTCCCTTGTCATTGACTATTTTAAATTGGTTACAAACAATGCTGCAATACACATCTTTGCACACCGCGTGGTCCTTAATGCTCTTTACCGAGTATTTCTCGCTCATCTTTTTTGCACTCCTCTGCCTCTTAAAGTTACTTACGTGTGACTTGCACTGGCCATTGAGATGTGAATGGGAGTGACCGTGTTACTTCTGGGTGGAAGGAAATCTTAAAGAACTGGTCTATGATTTACCGCTTTCCCCTTCTCTCTTCCTGGTAACTAGTGACTTTGCAGATATGGAGACCTCATCAGTTTGGGACCCAAAGTGAGGAGCAAAAGCCCAATGGACCTATGATAAACATGTAGTGTGCGCATGAAATAAATCTAGTTTAAATGTAGTTTAAAGCCCCTGTGATTTCAAGGTTGTTCATATGGCAGCATAACTTAGTCCACTCCAGCTGGTGCAATGCTGGAATCTGATACTATATCATATTATTTTCTTAGGGTAAATTCCCAGATGTGGAATTATTGAGTCTATGAGTTTTTGACATTTCAAAGCAATTTGCTTTCCAAGATATACTAGCTTGCATCCCTTCTAGCTGTATGAAATATCAAATTTATCACACCCTTGCCAGTATTGAAAATTGTCAATTAAAAAAAATTTGGCCATTGCATAGCTGAAAAAGGACATGTCTTACTTTACTCAAAATATTTGTTTCTCTTTACAGTATTCAAAGGATAGTTCTGGGGTGATCCATGTTATGTTGAATGGTTCAGAGCCAACAGGAGCCTATCCCGTAAAAGGGTAAGAATGTTGGCACAAACAAATACAACAGAAATGCCCAATTGTTTGTCTAGTTGTTTTGGATGGAGGCTTAAGAGAATTGTCCTAATCCCCAATCTAATGCTTGCTTTAATAAGTTCAGGTGGAGCAAAACAATTGAATGACCTGGAGATCAGAGACATGTCTCTACAGTTTTACCATTAACAACTGATGACTACATGAATGAAATCAGTAACCTAAAAATTAAAGCTAAAAAATTACCCCCAAAAGCTTTAAAACAAAAGTAATATGTAAATCAACTAACAATGAAATGGGGAAAGTAAAAAAAAGGCTTTCCTATTTTTCAGGTTTTTTGCAGATTTTGAAGTTCCCTACTTCCAGAAGGATAAGATCACACGAATTGAGATCTGGGTTATGAATGAAATTGGAGGACCCCAAGTGTAAGTTATGAAGCTATTGATGAGGGTAATTGTGTAAACATGCTTTTCTTGGATATGTTATGATCAAGTCTGTTTTACATTTTCATGTTTTGGGGAAACAATAGTCTTCTCTGTTTCTAACGTGAAGGGCAGAGAAAGGGAAAGACTTGACTTTCTGGAAATGTCACTAGCCAGTCCTGAGCCCAGAGAAAAAAACCTTTTTTATCCAGATACTCCTCTCAGCCAATGAAAGTCATGTTCCTTTCTAAGCAACCTAGGCAGCTTTGGATTGGACAATTCCTCATGCATTTGTGTGGGTCAAAGCCAGTTTCTCCTTCTTCAAGAGTTTTGAAGCCCCAAAATTCTTACCAAGCGTTCTACGAATTGACCCAAAGGCTATGTAATGAAGACCTTATTCTCAGAGAACAATCAGTTCCACAACTGGGTCTCAGAAAACTGGCTAAGGAAACTTTTAAGACCCACATTTTCTGGGAAACCTCTTGAGTTTATATAAATGGAAGCTTGAATTCATCCTTCTCATCATCAAAGGACACTGCTGGCAAAACTGCACATAAAAAACTTAAAACACAATTAGTTCAGAGACAAGCCAATGAGGCCAAGCCCAGTTGAAGCTGTTCATCCATGATGGTCCGTGAGAGGCAAGCTGGGGCCTTGGTGTTCAGAGCACTGATGTTACATGGAGGGGAGTATGGCCAGCTCCAATGAGTGGAGGTGTTATTGAAAGTATATTCTGAAAGAAAGTTAGCAAATTCCCCACTTCATATAACGAGTGATATTTTTTTTCCCTGTATTTCTCTTTTCAGGAGATTAATGA
This sequence comes from Rhinolophus ferrumequinum, assembly GCF_004115265.2. Classification (NCBI taxonomy): domain Eukaryota; kingdom Metazoa; phylum Chordata; class Mammalia; order Chiroptera; family Rhinolophidae; genus Rhinolophus; species Rhinolophus ferrumequinum. Next base: position 78,637,933 of record NC_046288.1, on the reverse strand, counting down.
GACTTGCTGTTGCACGAAAAACAATGTGTATTGTTTTTCTTATTTCTTTGAGAAGTCGATCTTTGTCTAGAAATTGTGCGTGCTTGTTGTGTTGATGTGTCTATCAGAGAAAGCTTGTCCTTTGAACCTACCTGTAATGAGACAAGGAAATTGCAGTCGAATATCATCTCAGGCCGTCCCTTCTCCTGCAAAAGAAATGATAAAGGGCTCAGAACACCTGCTTGTACATTTGTGCCACAGGGTGAAGTTGCAGGTCAGGAGCTAAGAAAGTGGGGGTCCTGAACTGCTGAGATTTTAGGGGGAAAAAAACCAGAGAGCTCAAAACAGCATGTGTATCCCTGATTGTGTTTAGCACTGCTTTGGCTGCCTTTATTTAAAAAAAAAAAAAAAAAAAAAAAAAAAAAAGGTAGAAGAACCTATTGACTGAGCTCTGTGTCTAGGTGTCCTGAAACCTCCATGTCATTGCTTACTAAAACATCCTGAGTACTGAGCTTGGCCCAGAGAAGGACATCATATCAGATTTTGGCAAGGCCCTAAAACATGACCTTGCCCGTGTCACTCATGTCATGCCTGGAATTTCCCTTCTTCTGGGAAAGCTTCCTTCTGTCACTCATTTCTCCCTGTACACTCCCTCTGTATTCATTTGACAGTGGGGAGGCTGCCTACCTTTCCATTCTGCATAAGCTGAGGCTGGGTCCTGCCTGTGATATCAATGGCGTGCCTACTAAGCACAGCTGGCTGTGTTGTATCTACCTCTTTGCCTTTACATACCCCCTGCTTAATTGTGACCTTCAGGAGGGCAGCATGCGTTTCAGTGTGGCAGTGTCTATCCAGAGTCTTCACATGCATTCAGAAGTTTGGGGCCAAAAAAACCTGTTTTTAGGAATTTATGCTAAGAAAATACATAATAAAGGATGTGTATGAAAATGAAACTTCATGAAGGTGTGTTGTGGTATCAGTGACATTGGACTATAGGAATTAATTTTGATCTTTAAAAAGAGGGCACTGGTTCTATGAATGATGTTTCGATTAGGGAAGGGAGAGCACGCAGGAATTAACCATAATGGCAGGAGGTATATGTGTATGTACACAGACATGGGCAAAATCAGAAAACAAAATGCACTGGACAGAAGAATACTATATTGTATTTTTTCAAAACTCTCGTGGGAATAAACCCATTTTAAAAGTCTAGAATGATATACATCAAAATGTTAGCAGCAGTTATCACTAATAATGTGAGATTTGGGGTATTTTTTTCTTTTTCTTTGCATTTTCTAACATTTTTTGATTTGTATGTTTTTGTTGCCATTTAAAGCTTAACGTAATACACTACGTTGAACAAGTGGGTGTTAGCACTGTGCCTGCCGGGGCACATCACGGAGCTGTGTTGGTGGCGGGGGCGAGAGTGGGGGTGCTATGGAACGCCCTGTGGCGCAGTGCACATGTGCCTGCAAGGCCCGGCCCCCGCACTTGACTTGCATAAGTCAGAGCAGCCGTAGGGTGCTCAGAGCAGCCCCTCCCGCGGTGCCCCGGCTTTACCAGAAGCAGTACTTTTGGGTCCAGAGATTTTCCCAGATATTTCTCCAGAGAGGAGACTATTCTAGGAGCACATGGTCAAAATAAATTTTAATTCACCCAGAAACAATGTCTTCCAGCCTCTTATTTTAGTTTTCTGTTTCTGTTTTTATGGTTTAGGGAATCCTGTGGAGAAGGCAGTGTGAAAATCCTGGAAGAGAGACTGAAAACAATGGGTTTCCAGTACAGCTGTATCGATGACTACCTGTAGGTGGTATATTATAATACAGTCAGTACATATATTCAAAGGTGGGTGGGGATTTGGGAGGGCCGGGGGCTGTTGAAATGGTTCTGTGGGGGTCAGCTCTAAAGGCCAGGGGACTGTGCCTTCTCAGTTGTCATTGGATGTGGGGACTGAGACTGCCTTCTGGACAGGTTGTGCCTGCCTCCACCCACTTCTGTCCAGAGCCCTTTTTAATGAGCTTGAGGAACAGAGCAGCCCTTTATCATTTGCGCATGTGCTGGTTCCTCCTCGATTGCTTATAGCATGGCGAGTAACCTGCAACAGGAACCATGGTGCCTGCATCCCTGGGTGCCCTGCTGCCTGTGGGATCCTTGCCCGTGCTACAAGCTGAGGTGGAGTATGTCTGAGATACTTACAGACAGGTACACCTTGGCTGTACACCAGTAGGAAATAGTAATAGCTACCCTTTATTGAGCACGTTATGGACCAGGTACTTTATGTACTTATAATCAGATAGCGTTTGAGGGCGTTCCTGATTCGTGGAACTGTAGATAAGTTTGGCTCAAAGCCCAGGACAGTTGAAACTGCCCTCAACTGGGAATTCCTCGCCTTCCTGCTTCTTGCTCCTTTCTGTGTCAGCACCTCAGTCTTCAGGTCTGTTTGGGTCCTCAGAGGCTGGAGTCCAACTCTGCAAGGAATTAGTGACTTTCCCCACCATTTGAGGGGATGGTAGGGTACAGATGACATCTGCAATGTCAGCCAGCACCCATGACCATCCAGCTGGCTCTGCCACCCTGTCTTCTCAAAAGCCAGGTGGGCTGACTCACCCTTCCATCTGAGCAAAGCCCCCTGGAAGCGTGGGTCTTCCCTGACTCATGCCTCCCCTAAGGGAACCCTCAAAACTGTTCTTTTTCCTACAGCTTGAAGCTGTACCATTTTACTCATCTATTATTGCTGATGCTCTCAGGAAATTCAAAAGTCAGGTGTTGTCATCACTCTCTTTTGAAGACGAAAGAGACCCGTTATTCTTTTGGAAATATAACCTATGTGCAGAGAAATGTACAAACCATAAGTATCCAGTTGAATGAATTTTCACAAGTTCAATATACACATGTAAGCAGCACCTAGATCAAGAAACAGACATAACAGACACCCCAGTGCTTCCCCCTCGACCTTCCTGTTAGTCTCCCCACACCCCCGTCCGTAACAGTAACCACTCCAGACTTGTGAGGTCATACATTAGTTTTGTCTGTTTTTTTCTCTTACAAATTTTTCAAATTTTAATTATGAATATTTTTTAAGGATCCATGAAAGTAGATAGAATAGTGTAACGAACCCCTACATATCCATCACCCAGCTTCAAAAATATCCCCTTTGTATGGATGGGTAGATTAAGGGTCCGAGAGGTTAAGGAAGTTTCCCAAGTCACTACTCAGTGACACACCTGAGTTTTGAACCCAGCATTGTATGGCCTTGAAGCATGCATGACCTTTACTTTATACTATAGGATTCTTCCTTTTTTAAAAGCATCAGATTTTAGTAAATTCTAAAAAGTTAATTCATACTCTAAAACTGCTTTATGATGGAGAAATGGCTAAAAATTTCACATTTCTGATCACTTTGCTTTAGTTCCCTAGAGGAGACTGTCTTTTTACAAGTCACTGGTCTAAGTGTGGAGGCCCAGCCAGAGCCGAAGGTCTCCTGCTGGTTCACAGCTGTCCTGCTGTTATTCTCTCTAGTGTTGTTCCCACCTAAGCTGGCCGCAGGGCTGTTCCCTTCTAAACCTGGCTTAGCCCCCCAGCTCCCATTTCCTCACTGACCATGGGGTTTTGTATTCCTCCTGGGAGCACAGAGCAGGTAACAAAATGTTTAACATGGGCCAGTGACAAAGGTTAACGAATCATCAAATTCTAAACCAGATGTAAGTGAGAACTTCCTGCCCCCACAAAATTCAGGTTATACTGGCCTCTGTCCTGTGGCAGTTGAGAGTTCTCCCCAAGATTCTTGGATTCTTGCAAATTTTGGCCAGGGCCTATCATTCCCTAGCCTCTCTGGACTCCTGGTTGATTTCTGCTTGGCACAGTGTTGAACCAGACTCAGTGAAACTAGATGCATTTGGGGGGTGGGGGTCGGCCAGAGGCATAATGACAACTACTCTCGTTAAAAAAAAAAAAAGAAAAAAAACTGCGTAGAGTAGACTTTACTGAAAAGTAGACGAGTCCTAGGAAGGGGTCACACAGCATGTCACAGAGTGAACAATGTATTTCCTATTCCTCCAAAGTCCCCTCCAGTCATTCTGCTGTGAGAGAGACGCTCGTGGCCTGTCTCCTACCTAATGCCCAGGTTATCCCTTTACCTAGTTCCTCTCTCCACTGCTGTTTTCTCTTTCCTCCCAGCTGCTCTGGAACCCCACCACGCAGAGCAGTTTAGCTTTCTTTGCTGAAGCCTGGGCACCAGCCGTCACCCATGTGCTTCCAGTCCAAACTTCTGCCCAAAGTATTTGAGAGGTTTTTTCCAAGCAAAATCATACATCCACACAGAAGTGATTCCATGCTCAGGCTCTAGTAAGCCTGCAAGGTTCAAGTTCACCTCCACACTTGTTCTTACTGTGAGAACTTGGGCAAGTTCCTCTGGACAGCTTTCTCAACTGTAAATTGGAGATGATAATAGTACCTGTTCCGTGTGGTCATTGTGAGGATTAAATGATATAATTTACGTAAAATACATAATCAGTTTTTGCTACACAGTGAGCATTCAATAAAAGAAACTGTGTTCTTCGAGACCAGAGACTTTGTATTCCCAGGACCTTGCAGGCACACCATAAATGTTTGATGCATGAAAGTCGTTTAAACAATCCCCTAACTATTATTTCTTTTCATTCTACAGGCCAGTGAAGCTCTTACAGTGTGTGGACCACAGCACTCATCCTGATTGTGCCTTAAATTCGTAAGTAAATATCTTCACCCAACCCCTTTGCTTTCCCAAGATAACCAGTCCTTACTATTTATAGAACATTGATGAATTGCAATATGATTTTCACAAAGTGCCCGGCTGTAGAGTCAGGTTTGTATTTCTGTGCTGTATTTCTCTCAGTCTGAACTGCTAAGCTTGTGCAGGTAGGATAAATATCTGCCCAGCTGAGCAGAGCCTTCCCCGATGCGTCCCTCTGCTCTAGCTGAATCTGCTTCTGCAGAAATTCTAGGAGTGTGTGTGTGTGGGGGGGGGGGGGGGGGCTGTAGGAAGGCCTTTTAAAAAATGTATTTCTTCATCCTAATATATTTTTAAATCATATTGATTTTTTTGAAAAGGTGATACATATGCATAGGATACAATTCAAAGTTATAAAAGGGTCAAGAAAGTAAACAAACTTTCTTCCTCTATTCCTAGTCACCCAATTCCCTTACCTAGAGCTACCAAAATTTCTAGTGTCTTGTGTATCTTTCTAGAATATTCTGTGCTCCAAAATAACACACACACACACACACACACACACACACACACTTATACTATTCATATAAATGATAGTACACATAGGACTCTACAGCTTGGTTTTGTTACAGAAT